>NC_134707.1:133810318-134042818 GCF_043290135.1 Rhipicephalus microplus
TTTCGGCTTTCGTCAGAGTGCGGCTAGCGTAGGCTACAACGTACTCTGAATAGCCGGGCTTTCGTTGAACAAGGACACTGCCTAGCCCCACACCGATGGCCTCGGTGGGCACATTAGTAGGAGACATCGGGAAGAAGTGGCGAAGATTACGTGGAAAGATGTGCAGACGGTGCAGAGTAGTGAAGGCAACGTCACATGTAGGGGATCAGGAGGAGAGGTTCACGTCACCCCGTAGAAGCTGGGTTAATGGTGACATGATAGATGCAAAATTGCGAACAAAGCGCCGGAAATAGGAGCATAGGCCTACAAAACTGCGAAGTTCTTTCATGGTCGTCAGCTTGGGAAATTCTGCGACTGCTCGAAGATTTGCTGGGACAGGTAATACGCCTTGCTTGGACACGATGTGGCCTAGGATGACGAGCCCGCGTGCAGCGAAGCGGCATTTTTTCAGGTTAAGCTGCAGGGCAGCGTTGGTCAGACAAGTCAAAACGTGCCTGAGGCGAAGGAGGTGCGTAGGAAAGTCATGGGAGAAAACGACGACATCGTCGAGGTAAGAGAGGCACATATTCCATTTGAGGCCGTGCAGCGTATTATCCATAAGACGTTCAAACGTGGCAGGTGCGGTACAAAGCCCAAAGGGCATGACGTTAAATTCGTATAGTCCGTCTGGTGTAATAAATGCCTTGTTTTTGGCGATCGGCTTCAGCCATTGGGACTTGCCAGTAGCCAGACCGCAAATCTAGCGACGAGAAGAATTCCGCTCCGTGAAGGGTGTCAATGGCGTCATCAACTTGCGGCAAAGGATAGACGTCCTTGCAAGTTATCTCATTCAAACGACGATAGTCCTCACAAAATCGGATAGATCCGTCTTTCTTACGCACCAGGATGACGGGAGACGCCCAGGGACGGTGAGATGGTCGAATGACGTTTCTACGAAGCATATCTTCGACTTGATCATTGATTACGCGGCGCTCTTCAGCGGAGACAAGGTACGGTCATTGATGCAGTGGCTGGTGTAGGCTCGTGTCAACATGGTGCTTGACTTGTGACGTGCGGCCCAGTTGAGGTTGCAACACATTGAAAGAACTCCTGAACTCGTGCAGAAGATCCAGCAGGCAGGCATGTTCGGTGGGAGTGAGAGTGTCTGCGACGGCGCTGGAAAACGTATCATTGAACGACTCCCCGAGTGCCGACAGTAATTTTGGGTGGTCGCAGTAGTCATCCGGGTCATAAACCAAAGACGAAGGATCGAGATCCTGCAGGCGGCCGAGACAATCCTCGCAAGCAAAGTGACAGGTGTAGAAAGCGGATTGCTTACGAACATGTTGCTTCTTCCGGCGACAAGGTCAATTGTTGCGAAAGACAGCGGCAAAGCTAGACGACATTTGAAGATATCGGAAGGCATAAAAAGGACTGTAGCGTCAGCGTAGGCGTGGCATTAAACGGGAACAAGTGCGAAATTTCCAGGTGGAATATTGGTATCTTCATGAACGAGCTACTTCGGCGGCTGATGAAGAGCGTCCAGTAATATGACATCACACAAGGGTGAAAACTCAAATTTGGCGCGTGCGCAGTCTATGACGGCATTATGACGGGATAGGAAGTCCAACCCGAGAATGACGTCATGCGAACCGACAGTGAGAACAACAAACTCCACGATATAAAGAATGCCTTCGATAGACACTCTTGCAGTGCAGGCTGCGAGAGGCGTTATTCGCTGTGTGCTTGCGGTCTGAAGCGACAGTCCCGAAAGCGGCGTTGTGACTTTGCGTAATAAATGGCAGAGATTAGGGGCAATAACAGAAGCAGCGGCACCAGTGTCCACCAGGGCGAACGTACAATAACCTTCAACAGTTACTGCGACCACGTTAGCAGGAGAGGAGCGAGGGCTTAGACAGTTAGAAAACGGCGCAGTTCTTGCCTCTTGAACCTTGGTGCTTAGTTTCCTAGTCGGAGGGTCTGGGCCGGCGACGCATGGGGGATGGTGATCGCCGACGAGGAGAGGGTGTGCGTTGCGGCTGGAGTCAAGGTGGTCAGTAGGGGCATAGTGAGGTGACGAGACCGGTCTGTATTAGGCGAAGGGTTGGCTGCCGGGTTGCGTCGACCGGGAATAGCTGCCGAACGTCTGCGGTCGAAGGCGGCAGTAGCCAGCAACGTTACCGGGAGTGAAGCAGGCGTAGCAAATCGGTCGGTTATCATGTGTACTCCAAGGATTGGCGACTGCTCCTGCCACCCAAGGTGCAGTATAAGCAGCCGGGTGGCCAGGCTGTGAGCGCGTGGTGTAGGGTGGTTGCGGAAGTCTACGTACATCGTCTGCATATGTGAGAGGCACGTCTACGGGCTAAAAATCTTGCGAACAGGCTACAGGAGGAGCCACAGGCTGCGCTGCATACGTTAGAGGTGCGGCAACAAGCTGAACGGCTGGCAGATAGGTGACAGGAGCGCCCACCTGCTGTGCGACACCCAGGCAGTGAACCCGGCTAGATAGAGGTGGCTCGTAGTGCGCAAGTGGAACAGCTTGTGCAACCTCTTTCGATATAGCAGTGCTAAGCGGGGCAGGCAGATGGGTGGTGGTCTGGTGAGTAAAGGGCACTAGGGAAAGTTGGCGGGCGACTTCCTCACGGTTGAAGGCTCCGACTTGCTGAAGCAGTGGTGAATTGTCAGGCATGGAGTCGAAACTGGACAGCGACTCACCACCAGGCTGAGGCTGCCGAGTAAGAGTGCGTTGCTTCTTCAACTCCTCGTAGCTCTGACACAAGCTGACGACTTCAGAAACTGTGCTCGTATTCTAGCCAAAAGCATTTGAAATGCACTATCGTCGTTGCCCTTCAGGATGTGTTTGGCCTTGTCCGACTCGGGCATGGTGTCATTCACGCGTCTACAAAGGTCGACGACATCCTCAATATAGCTGGTAAACTTTTCTCCAGTCTGCTGAGAGTGGACGCGCAAGCGCTGTTCTGCCCGCTGCTTGCGGACAGCCGGCCAACCGAACACTTCAGCCCATGACTTCTTGAAGACGCTCCACGTGGGATTGTTTTGTTTGTGGTTACTAAACCACAATTCCGTGACGCCAGTGAGATAAACTTTGACGTGGCTCAGCTTGTCGGCTTCATAGCACTTGTTATTGGCGCTCACCAGCTCGTAGTGCTCGAGCCAGTCTTCCATGTCGGTCCCATCTGCACCGCTGAAGACCTTCGGGTCCCTTAGCCTAAGATGGCCCGGGCAGTTGAACTGGAGCGACGAGGCCGATGGGTTGGCGTTGTCAGTTATGAGGGGTGGTAGCATGCGGCTTTGCAGCTCCTGAGTGTAGCGACGGGGATAAACAGCACCTTCCACCAAATGTGAACAGGTTTATTGGTCGTTAACGACAACGGCAAGACTGCGTGATAAACCGTTCAGCAGAAACCGGGACAGCAGTGAACCGAAGCACGAGCGGAGAGAGCCGGGCGTTGGCGATGCTGCTCGCTACAGGCACATCTTCTTCTTCACAGAACGAACAAAAATCAACCCACACAACACATATTATGGTTGAAAATTGTGTGTCGTGGTGTCGTGATATGTTTGAGAACTTCGTTTTTCCTAATGCCCTGCATTTCCTGACGAAGGCAGCCCATCCTGCTGAAACGTTGGAAGTAATAAACACACACACACACACACTCATATATATATATATATATATATATATATATATATATATATATATATATATATATATATATATATATGTATATGACGCTATGATGAATGGGCGACGTGGCCTGGCTTATACGCCATGTTTATCCTCAAGGAACTTCTTCCTCCTCAGCTTCTACCAACAATCGCGACCTTCATACGTCACATGTTTCCCCCTCCCCCGATAGAATGCGCGAGCTACAAACTATGAAGCATGAACAAGTGGTGTCTCATCATGAAGAAAAATATCGCAAAATAGAGTAGTTCCATGTAACACGGCAGTTCTATGCACTTTCACAAAAACATTCAAAGGAAAGGCCGTCCAGTGACATATAGGAGACCTCAGGTGGGCGAGGTTGGCTGTTGCGTTCTGGAGAGCATACCCATGCATTCGACGTAGAAAATGATGATGACACAGCCTGGATAGTAGCCAGAAACGAACAAGGTTAGGAGTCCTTGTAGCGTTGGAAGGTTGGATGTCCAATGCGTTGGATTCTGAGTCGTGGCTGCGACAGATGCATTGTATCTAGTATGCGTGCTTTTTGAGAGATGGTGACGGCTAAATGCCTCTGTGCTGGCGGCATGCAAGAAGTTGCTCCGCGTATTATTGGGCGTTTTCCATGGTGTTGTCGTCTGTGTAACCGCTGGCGCAGAGAGCGTCTGTGGCGTGGTTCCTTCATCCGGAAACGTCTTTTTTCTTGAAATGGCCCTTAGATAAAAGTTCTTAATTTTTTAAGTCGTTCAAATTGGGAGCGTGCTCCCGTTAAAGTTTTCATTCGTCGTCGTCTTTTCTTGATATGGTGATGGTGTTGAGAAAATTGCGGGTGGTCATTGTCGTTGAATAAGGAAACGCTGTCGGTAGTACCAGCATTATTTACGAGTGGGATGCAAGCATGATTTGTGTCAAGGAAAGCAGTAGATACATTTTTGTTTTTATCGGCGAGACTTGCATTCAATAGAGACTCCGTACTGCTTCGACTTTCAGTTGTTCCGGTTCTTGAGGATGACGTCACCACAAACATGGCTTGACGTGTTTCCGATTCCGTATGTTTGTTGCTTTGCGGGAGAATCGAGCCAAGCGTTCTTGAAGTACAACCACTTTCGGAATGGCAGTGGCTTGAAAAGTTATTTGGCCAATATTTCAGGTGGTCTGTTGCGTATGTGGCACTATCTTGACGGGTGCGATGAGAGTGACGAGCACCAGACGAGCTACTTGGCACAGAACCAAATGATGGCTTACGTAAGCAAGATGAAGAGTCAAGAACATTGGGTGCTTGAATATTGTCTTGATTTGTGTATTGCATGGAAGAGGTTAGCGTTGGCGATATTCGTGCAGATTCGAAACCAGGTGGAAGGTTGGGCCTTGCAGAAAAACGGCTTGGATGTCTTTCTCTAAGCAGATGACTGACTTCGCCTGACGGGAATTGTAAACTTCTGCTCTGTGCTCGAATGCGTGAAGGCTGCGTATGAATGTGATTACTGAATTTGAATGCATCGATATGACTGGTTGTAACCGAATCTTGATTATAGACTTGAAACCAGATGATCATTTCTTCTTTTATCTTTTGCCAAGACTCGTCGTTCTCGAATATGTGGGTTAGGTAAAATTCAAAGGCCTCACCAGTGACGTTGTCGCTGAAGTTTCTAACCATCTCCCGTTCCGACCAAGATGCAGCGGTAGCGTGGAGATCGAACAGGTCGAACCAGTATTGTAGGGTCCATCGTCTGCTGCTCCAGTGTACTTGGGGTCAGTAGATGATTCTGACATGATACCGGTCGATGCGTGATGCCAGGTGCTTGTACGGTAGTCCATGCATGCTCAGGGTGTCATGCGGAGAACTGCGGAAATGATGAGCGACTGAAGAAGGGGCTGGCCGTCTTCATCCTGTCGACTCGTGTCGCGCTATGATGAATGGGCGACGTGGCCTGGCTCATACGCCATGTTTGCTTGCTTGCTTGCTTGTTCCTTTCTTTTGTGGCTCTCACCCTTTAGGGGGAATTGGCCGAGAAGCCGGTGGTTAATGCAAATCAATACCTTTAGGTTTTCCAGACTAGGGGAATATGATTACTGTGTTTTGACTGTGAAATTATTTTGGTGCAATGTAAAAAAAGAAAAAAAAGTGGGGAGAAATAATAGAATTTGTTGAATATCTGAGGTGTAATTGTTATATTAAATTCTCCTGAAAGTTGAATCATTGCAGTGTATCAGCTAAATAATAAGTGGTAGTGTGGCTAGTGAAATTCGAGAGCTGATCGGTAACTCAGCAAGGTAATCTTCTTGTGTTATATATGAATTCACTGAGAGCCCCGCAGATGTTCCTGTCGCTGTGTCCCAACAAAGTGGCCCCGAAAGACAAACTATTGGGAGTATTAAGTGATGTTCCTAATTTTCTGAATAAAATTTTGAAGCAGTTTTTTCTTTGATTTTGGAACAGTGACATGTGATAAGAAAATGGTCGATATGTTCAGGTTCGTTACAGCTTGAGCACAGAGGGGATGGCACCAGACCAGACCTGTTTAAGAAGAAATTAAGAGGTCATACACTGCAACGTAATTTTGTTATCAAGACTTCCAATTTACGCGTGGGACACCATTTATTATTCCATGTGAAGTGCAGGTGCGAGAAATGTGGATTCGGTATCATGATTTTTGATGAGTCTTCAAGAAGGGAAAGTTTTCTAAATCTCGCTGCTGGTACATAAGCTGTAGGAGGCATGATTGGCACAATCGGAAGATCAAGAGATGTTCGCGCAAGTGTGTCAGCCATCTCGTTTATAAATATACTACGATGGCCTGGGACCCATATCATTCGCACTAGACGAATGTTTGCTGAGATTTGTTATTTAAAAGTTTCTAGTACTGCTGATGTCGACGACGATGATAAAACTGAACACACGGAATACGAGTCAGACACTATCACAGCTGTCGAATAAATCAAATCAAATCAAATCAAATCATTTTATTTTCCCAGAAAGAAACAGGTTCTGGAGAGGTTCACTGGCTAAAAGCTGTTTATGGACAGCTTGACGAGGCCAGTGAACCCTATACAAGGCAGGTGGGACAATTACAAAAGATGTGTGTAACAAAAAGACCATAAGCTAACATAAAAATACCAAAATACGGTGTAATAAAAACATATATATACATTCCTACGAAACATCCTGATACCAGCATAGCACAGAAGATTACATGGACGCGAGCAAAAAGAAAAAAAAACAAAGAAAGAAAACAAAAGAAAAATCCAGCAACCATAACACCAATATGGCCAAAAAAATAAAATAATAAAAATGATGAAAATATCAGGGAAGATGCGTACAAATTTGATCCTTGTGTATGTGCTGCATCATACAATGTACATATATCAGACAAACAAAATTATACAGACTGAATTATATCATATAACCTATTCGGTACAGCATGGATGCACACACTGAAAGAAAAATGAATTGGTACTATCGTACAGACAGCACATTTTACAACGTGAAAAAAGTTAGCCTATATTTACAAAAAAGGATCGTAGTTCTTTTAATGAGAAACTGTTTACATGACTGTATTTATTGAGAATCATTGGTAGATTGTATTGCAATGTTTGAGATTTATAATTATTGCGAAACCTCGGAACAAACCAAACAGCACGGCTTCTTGTTCCTAACAAAACATTTTTTGCAGTTAGACATGCGGTATTTTTAATGAATCGCAGGAAGTTTACGAAAAGCTAGTATAACTGCCAAAAATTCCGCTTCAAATATTGGGGTATAATCTGGGAGGCGTAATGAAAATGACCAGAATAATGAGAGAAAAAAAATACCCACACCTGCATTCTCGCCACTCATAAATGCATCCGTTGCAATCACTATATTAGTGCCTAATTGAGACAGGTGTTGTTTTAATAAACCGATCAAATATTTAGAGGGCAAGTGTTTAGCGTTCATGGGGAAGATATCGTCAAATTTTATTTGCACTTGGCCGATTGGTTTGACATATGGTGTGATCTCGAATATATTAACATTTAGAGCATCTAGAAGTGTTTGAACAAATAGCACTTGGGGTTTATATACACGGGACCAACGCTCATTGAAAAAGACACCAGGCTCGGCAAAGAATACAAACTGTCGCCTTCCTAAAGTGGATTCAGAAAATTTTAAATATGTTTTTACTGTTAAAATACGAAATCGGCAAGCAAGGGTGGGTATCCGAGCTTCTTGATACAAAACATTGTTAGCTGTGAATTTTAGCACACCTGAACAACTACGTAGAGCTTCCCGCTCTAAGAGAATCAGGGGGTTTATTTTGTATGCTGGTCCACCAGAGAATAGTACACATATTAGTACACAATAATAATGAAATCTAACAGGCAATATTGCCACGGAATGTATAGGGAAAGTTATTAGAGCAAATGTAATGTAAATAAGAAGAGAAGAGGGTGAAAGAATAACCAGCCGTGAGCAGGAACGGCTGCTTATTCTTTAAGCCTCTTTTCTTTCTTCCTATTCACATCCCATTTGTTCTAATAACTTCCCCAATACATTCTTTGGCATTATTGTCTGTTAGATCTTATATATATATATATATATATATATATATATATATATATATATATATATATATATATATCATCATCAGCCGGACTACGTCCACTGCAGGACAAAGGCCTCTCCCATGTTCCGCCAGTTAACCCGGTCCTGTGCTTGCTGCTGCCAATTGATACCCGCAAACTTCTTAATCTCGTCTGCCCACCTAACCTTCTGTTTCCCCCTAACCCGCTTCCCTTCTCTGGGAATCCAGTTAGTTACCCTTAATGACCAGCGGTTATCCTGTCTACGCGCTACATGCCCGGCCCATGTCCATTTCCTCTTCTTTATTTCAACTATAATATCCTTAACCCCCTTGGCCCCTAATCCACTCTGCTCTCTTCTTGTCTCTTAAGGTTACACCTACCATTTTTCTTTCCATTGCTTGCTGCGTCGTCCTCAATTTAAGCTGAACCCTCTTTGTAAGTCTCCAGGTTTCTGCTCCATAGCTTAGTACCGGCAAGATAGAGCTGTTATATACCTTCCTCTTGAGCGATAATGGCAATCTACCTGTCATAATTTGAGATTGCTTGCTGAATGTGCTCCACCCCATTCCTATTCTTCTAGTTACTTCAATCTCGTGGTTAGGCTCTGCGGTTATTACCTGCCCTAAGTAGACATAGTCTTTTACAACTTCAAGTGCACTATTACCTATCTTGAAGCGCTGCTCCTTTCCGAGGTTGTTGTACATTACTTTCGTTTTCTGCAGATTAATTTAAAGACCCACCTTTCTGCTCTCCTTGTCTAACTCCGTAATCATGAGTTGCAATTCGTCCCTTGAGTTACTCAGCAATGCAATGTCATCGGCGAAGCGCAGGTTACTAAGGTATTCTCCATTAACTCTTATCCCTAACTGTTCCCATTCTAGGCTTCTGAAAACCTTCTGTAAGCACGTGGTAAATAGCATTGGGGAGATTTTGTCCCCCTGACTTACACCCTTCTTGATTGGTATTCTGTTGCTTTCTTTATGAAGCACTATGGTAGCAGTTGATTCCCTGTAGATTTCTTCCAGAATGTTTATATATACTTCATCTACGCCCTGATTCCGCAGTGTTGGTGGGCTCGGTGGCACTGCCATGATGCGGTCCACTAATCCGCTTCTGTTCATCATGCAGATTATGACGTCCTTCGTCATGCGAATGTTGCTGCCCTTTCCCGCGGAATCAACGAGCGCTTCGTTGGCCAAGGCGAACCCGTGCACCAGCTGTGTCATCAATTTGCAAATCGGAATCGGCAACCAATCGTCCCGTTCAATGGCGCCACCAGTCCAAGCATGGATCCTCGACAAGATGCCATTCGCCCTACCGCCATCGTCAACAGCCAGCCAGCGGCCTATAAAGGAGCAGCGAATACCCCCCGCGCGCTGTGGGCTCGGTGGCACTGCCATGATGCGGTCCACTAATCCGCTTCTGTTCATCATGCAGATTATGACGTCCTTCGTCATGCGAATGTTGCTGCCCTTTCCCGCGGAATCAACGAGCGCTTCGTTGGCCAAGGCGAACCCGTGCACCAGCTGTGTCATCAATTTGCAAATCGGAATCGGCAACCAATCGTCCCGTTCAATGGCGCCACCAGTCCAAGCATGGATCCTCGACAAGATGCCATTCGCCCTACCGCCATCGTCAACAGCCAGCCAGCGGCCTATAAAGGAGCAGCGAATACCCCCCGCGCGCTGTGGGCTCGGTGGCACTGCCATGATGCGGTCCACTAATCCGCTTCTGTTCATCATGCAGGTCTGTAAATCTCATCCTCTTTTCGCTAAAAAAACAAGTAATTATTGTCTTGTGCAGCTACCGAGCCCGCAGTGCTGCTTTTCCATTGTTTTTCAGTGTCTTTCCGTGATTAGATCCCTATTATTGCTTTCCGGTGATATTGAAAGCAATCCTGGTCCCGATAATGCCGCGCTGCTTGCCGAAATGAAGAAGATTTCCGCTGGTCAGGCTAAGATGATCGCTGAAATGCAGGAACTAAAGAACCAATCTATGGCTACGACCGCGTTACTGGACACGTTAAGTAAAAGGCTGACGGACCTCGAGGGTAATTACCAAAGTGTGATAGCCTTGCAAGGAGACATGCAATCTATACAGGCAGACAGCGAACGTACGGCGCAGCTGATCCATAAACTGGAAGCGCGTGTAGACGATGCTGAAAACAGATCTAGGCGAAATAATTTGGTTTTCTACGGCCTTCCAGATCCGTCTGCATCAGAGCCATCATCAGATTCTGAAAAAATTATTTTACGTCATTGCTCAGATTACCTAAAGGTACAGCTTGAGCCCAAGGATATGGAGCGGGCACACCGAATTGGTCGGCATTCCTGTAACCGCAAACGCCCAATTATAGTAAAATTTGTGTCTTATAAAACGAAGGAAGCTGTTCTTTCAAAAGGACGTAACTTCAAAGGCACTGACTTTAGCGTCGCAGAAGATTTTTCACCAGCTGTTAGGAACGCCCGTAAACACCTTGTCGCCTTCGCTAAAGATAAATCTGCACCCTATTCCTTGCGTTTCAAAACGCTGTTCATGGGCCCAAAGCGGTACGTATACGATGAAGCTTCTCAAACAGTCAAAGAAGCATAGCAACCACAAATCGAGACAAAATTAATCCGTCGTCCGAAACCAACAGGCAAGTCACGTCTTCCCATCTCAGTAATCTTCACTAATATACGCAGCTTCATTTCAAAACGTGAACATGTGTCCAACCTTGTGCTGACATCTAAAAGCAACATGTTAATTCTTACCGAAACTTGGCTTAGCGACCACATTTCAGATTCGGAAGTACTGACAGATTTGCCTAATTTCAGTCTGTTTCGTGCTGACCGACCGAATGCACGAGGCGGAGGTGTCCTCATAGCTGCCAGCCAGGAACTATCGTGCTCTGTTCTTAGTATCAGGTCGAACTTAGAACTACTTTTCATTCATTGTCACGCCGCTCCACAATCAGTACTTGTGGGCGTTTGCTATAGACCCCCCCACAGTAGCCCAGCTTTTGCCATTGAGCTAAACAATGCACTCTTCGAAATAACATCGAAGCACACCAAGGCTAGCCTTCTCCTTTTCGGAGACTTCAATTTTCCAGACATTAATTGGCACAACTTATCTCCCCACTTAGTAAACGAGACGGAGGTAAAAAACTTTCTTGACGTTTGTCTTGATTTTAATCTTAGTCAACTAGTGTCTCAACCAACGCGTATCACGGAAAACACAGCTAACGTATTAGATTTAATACTAACAAACCAACCAGACAAATTATCATCGATCGCCTACCTAAAAGAAATCAGTGATCATAAGGTCATTCACGCGTCCTTTAACTTTGGGGCAGTTCCGCGCTTGAAAGTACAAAAAACTATACATCTTTACAAGAAAGCAAACTACAAAGCTATGTACGATAACCTGTGTGAGTTTTTAGTTTCATTTGAAACGTCTTTCAATAAACGCACCATCCATACAAACTGGCAAATATTTAAAGAAAAAATTAACAGCCTAGCAGACAGATACATCCCAAGGATAGCGATAGGAACGCAACCAGAAAAACCATGGTTCAGCAATTCTTTAAAAAGGTTGGATAACAAAAAGAAACGTTTATACCGAGCAGCAAAAGGTACCACAAATGTATGCGCATGGGATAAATATTACACAGCGGAACGCGCATACTTGTCAGCTGTTCGGGAAGCAAAAAAAACGTACTTTCACGAAGACCTACCCAAGATGCTGGTCAACAATCCAAGGAAATTTTGGCAGGTGATTAATCCTCGAGATATAAACAGCAACACGCTAATTAACGAAGACGGTGAAACGGTCGACGACGTGGAGTGCGCTAACATTTTCAATGCAGCTTTCGCGTCAGTATTCACCAAAGAAGTTAGCTTACCATTTCCTTCTACAGCGTCAAGCACACCCAATACCATGCCAGTTATAACTTTCCATGTTGATGGTATTTCCTCTTTAATTGACAATCTCAAACTATCATCTTCAGCCGGAGTAGACAACATAAACTCAAAAGTGTTAAAAAATACTAAAGATATCAGTGCTGCTTATTTATGTCTATTGTTTTCTCAGTCACTTTCCACAGGCACCATACCTCATGACTGGACGGTGGGAAGGGTTGTTCCAATCTATAAATCAGGGGACAAGAATTCCCCACTTAACTATCGCCCCATTTCACTTACAAGCGTACCTTGCAAAATCATGGAACATGTCATTTATACAGAAATCATGAAATTTTTAGACTCGAATAAATACTTTCATCCTTCACAGCACGGATTTCGCAAAGGGTTTTCTTGCGAAACCCAATTGGCAGCGTTTCTGCATGATCTTCACACAAATCTCGATACTAACCTACAGACAGACGCGATATTTTTAGACTTTGCGAAGGCGTTCGATAAGGTACCACATAAACGATTGCTACTAAAACTATCTTTGGCAAATGTACACCCCGACGTCTTACGATGCATTGAAGCATTCCTTAATAACCGCTCACAGTTTGTCTTTATTAACAACAGCACCTCTGACTCCCTGCGTGTAACTTCCGGTGTTCCTCAAGGATCTGTTCTCGGGCCTCTCCTCTTTTTAATATATATTAACGATCTACCTGGTCATGTAACCTGTAATATCCGTATGTTTGCGGATGATTGCGTCATTTACAAAACCATTACTAATACATCTCACCAAATTTCTCTTCAGGCAAATATTAACCGTCTGCAACAATGGTGTGACTGTTGGCTAATGACACTAAACCCCGCTAAGTGTAAAGTTGTGACATTCTCCCGTCGACGTAACCCTCTGTCCTATTCATATTCAATCAATAACATATCATTAGAAGCTTCGCCCTCATACAAATACCTCGGTGTTACCCTAACTAAAGATTTATCTTGGAACGCACATATCACTAACGTCATCTCATCTTCTAATAAATCACTTGGTTTCCTTAAACGCCACCTAAAACAAGCCCCAAAGCATGTTAGATTACTAGCCTATCAAACCATAATCCGCCCTAAACTCGAATACGCATGCGCAGTATGGAGCCCCCACCAAACATATTTAAGCAACGCTCTCGAAACCGTGCAAAACCGTGCTGTAAGGTTCATACACTCTCAATATTCATATCATGTCAGCGTGTCTTTATTGCGAAAGGACTTAGGTCTGCCGACCCTTGCCCATCGTCGCCGTGTTTTATCACTATCTCTTTTTCATAAGTTTTATCATTGTTCGCTCAATCAAACGCCGTACATTATTCCCCCTGGCAGAACATCGCATCGAACTGGGCACATCAACCATGTGGGCCGCCCCCGCACTCGTACTACTACCTTTTCAGGTTCTTTTTTCTTTCGCACAGCCATAGATTGGAACAGCCTGCCTCACCAAATTGCCGCCCTAACCAGCGCACCCGCATTCATGCAAGAGATATCTCATCATTTTTCAGAATAACAATTACTGGATGTCATTTTTCATCTTTCCAACTGATTGTATATACCACAAAATCATGTAAACCATATTTCCACGTCATGTTTAATAAATGCTTATTCAAATGTCATTTCTAACAATGTATAATGAACATATGTAAACCCACCCCTTATGTAATGCCCCTGTTGGGCTTTTAAGGTAATAAAATGAAATGAAATGAAATGTCTGCATGACGGCTGATATTTCTACTGAATCAAACGCTTTCTCGTAATCTATGAAGGCTATGTATAGTGCTTGGTTATACTCTGAGCATTTCTCTATTACTTGATTGATAGTATGAATGTGGTCGATTGTTGAGTAGCCTGTTCGAAATCCTGCTTGTTCCTTTGGTTGATTGAATTCTAATGTTTTCTTTACTCTGTTAGCAATTACCTTTGTAAATAGCTTGTATACTACAGAGAGCAAGCTGATCGGCCTGTAATTCTTCAAGTTCTTGTCATCTCCTTTCTTATGTATTAAGATGATGTTAGCGTTCTTCCAAGACTCTGGTACTCTTCCCGTCAGGAGACACCTCGTAAACAGGGTGGCTAGTTTTTCTAACACATTCTGTCCTCCATGTTTCAGCAGATCTGATGTTACCTGATCCTCACCAGGAGCTTTGCCTCTTTGCATGCTCTCCAAAGCTTTTCTGACTTCTTCTATCATTACTGGTGGGGTGTCATCTGGGTTACTGCTAGTTCTTATAGTATTAGGGTCGTGGTTGTCTCGGCTACTGTACAGATCTCTGTGAAACTCCTCCGCTATTTTAACTATCCTATCCATATTGGTAGTTATTTTGCCTTCTTTGTCCCTTAGTGCATACATCCGACTTTTGCCTATTCCAACTTTGCTCTTCACTGCTTTGACGCTCCCTCCGTTTTACAGAGCGTGTTCAATTCTCTCCATGTTCTACCTTCTTACATCGCATACTTTACGTCTTTTAATCAGCTTCGAAAGCTCTGCCAGTTCTATTTTGTCTGTTGTACTTGACACTTACATGCTTTGACGCTTCTTAATTAGGTTTTTCGTTTCCTGGGAAAGCTTGCCAGTGTCCTGTCTAACTACCCTTCCTCCAACTTCCACTGCACACTCCGTAATGATACTCGTCAGATATCATTCATTGTATCTACGCTAAGGTTGGTTTCCTCACTGAGAGCCGAGTACCTGTTCTGCAGCGACACTCTGAATTCCTGTACTTTCCCTCTCAGTGCTAGCTTATTGATTGGCTTCTTGCGTATCAGTTTCTGTCGTTCTTTCTTCAAGTCTAGGCGAATTCGAGACCGTGCCATTCTATGGTCACTGCATTGTACCTTGCCAATCACTTCCACATCCTGCACGATTCCTGGGTGTGCAGTCATTATAAAGTTTTTTTCGTTCTTATTTTTGCTATTAGGGGTCCTCCATGTCCACTTGCGGTTTTCTCGTTTGCCGTAGATGGTATTCAAAATCCGCAAATTATTGCGTTCTGCGAATTCTACTAGTAGCTCTCCTCTGGCGTTTCTCGTGCCGATGCCATAATCTCCTACTGCCTGGTCTCCAGCCTGCTTCTTCCCTACCTTTGCATTAAAGTCGCCCATCACTATAGTATACTGTGTTTTTACCTTACTCATTGCCGATTCCACGTCTTCATAGAAGCTTTCAACTGAAGCGTCATCATGGCTGGATGTAGGCGCGTAAGCCTATACTACCTTCATCTTGTATCTTATATTCAGTTTAATTACAATACCTACCACCCTTTCATTAATGCTATAGTATTCCTCTATGTTGCCAGTTATGTTTCTGTGAATTAGGAACCCCACTCCCAGTTCTTTTCTGTCTGCCAAGCCCCGATAGCAAAGGGCCTGCCCATTCTGTAGCACAGTATAGGCCTCCTCTGTCCTCCTAACCTCACTGAGCCCTATTATATCCCATTTAACACCCTCTAGCTCCTCGAATAGTACAGCTAGACTTCCCTCACTAGATAAGGTTTTAGCGTTAAACGTTGCCAAGTTCAGGTTCCAATGGCGGCCTGTAGTCCAGAGATTCTTAGCACCCTCTGCTGCGTTGCAGATCTGACCGCCGCCATGGTCAGTTGCTTCGCAGCTGCTGGGAACTGAGGGCCGTGAGTTATTTGACGTATGCTTGTGGGAGGTAGTGGCCAGATTTATATTTATTTAGAAAATACTGCGGTCACTGAAGACCAAGCAGGTGGGGAACATTACAATAAACAAATATGCAAACATCGAGAAAAAAATTAAAGGAATAATCAGATTTGCAAGAATACAAAATGGATGATACAATGAATTTAAGAAAAAATATAACAGACCATATAAAAATAAATAATAAATAGTGGCGAAAATGGAGTGATGTCTTAAAGCACACAAAAAAGAATATACACATACGTACAGAAAAATTTATACACATAAAAACGCGTCAACTATTACAAGTACTGAGCACCAACAATCCGAAAAAGTGATATTGCATGAATACAGAGTATAAACATTATATTAAGCACTAGCAGTACAGAAAAGGTGCGCTTATGTCACGGTTGAGATGCTCCGAGCAACGCTTTCTCGAAGTCATCAGATGAAATGACATCAGGTGGTAAGCTATTCCACTGAATAATTGTTCGGGGAAAGAAAGAATTTGTAAAGGTGTTATTCCGCGTGGTGTATAGGAGCAGGTTATGCGTATGACGATGCCTAGATGCGCGAGGAGAGAATGGTTGTATGTATTTATGGGCAGGAATATTCAGCTTACCATTATAAATGGAATGCAAGAATTTCAGGCGTGCGATTCTGCGGCGATCTTCAAGCACAGGAATATCGTTGTCTTTCATCAATTTTGTCGGAGAATCAGATATTTTAAACTTAGAAAAAATAAAACGTACAGCGCGTCTTTGAACCATTTCAAGTTTTTGAATGTCTTTTTTGTAGAAAGGGTCCCAAACCACTGATGCATATTCAAGTTTAGGCAAAATATACACTTTGTACGCGAGCATTTTTAATTTCGGAGGGGCTTTTTTCAGTTTGTGCCTCAGAAAACCAAGCTTACGAGAAGCTGATGCGGAGACATTTGTTATATACTGCACCAGGGTGGCCAATCCTTCTCTGGTGAGGGAGTGCGTTCCCGGCGGTGGTTACCGGTGAGGCCGCACCCCAGGCCTCTTAATGCAGTTCCATCAACACGTGGATTTTTTTTCCGGTTGAAAACTGCGCGGCACCGGGATTTGAACCACGGACCTCTTGCATGCGAGGCGGATGCTCTAACCACTGTGCCATCGCCACACCCATATATATATATGTATATATATATATATATATATATATATATATATATATATATATATATATATATATATATATATATATATATATATATATATATATATATATACGATTCAAAAAAGAAATTCTGTTGGTGCGGTGCAAATATAATTAGGAATGAAGGAGCACACTTACGAAAATTTGATAATTGTTTACTCTACGTTTCGGGCGTGGCACGGCCTTCGTCAGGATTAACAGAAATACAAGTATGTGGCCACTTTCATGAGCAGGCATGAACACGTCAGTACAAAACACGTGCAATGAGCATGTAAGTGTCACAAAAATTTTTTGAAAAAGCCGTGACTACACTAAAAAGACCATTAAAATGTAATACAATAGACAAGATTGTGGGCATGTAAAAGGCATTTGTAACATTCACCATTGACGACGAGGATCACGCATGAAAAAAAAATAAATAATTATGTGATAACATTTAGGAAGTATATAATACGTCAGCGATGCTTCTTTAATTATTTCTCAAAACTTCGGACGTCAGGGCATCGTATAAAGGCATGACACTTTGCCTACGCATTCGTTAATGCTGGATAACAGACTGTTGAAGTTTGGAATCAAGAAAGATTCTCGAATTTGGCGATCATGGTGCGATTTAAAGCCCGATTCTAATAGTGTCACCATAATCTTGTCAAACGAATGACCTGGTAGATGACAATGCTTGGACAATGGAAGATGTGGCAAACTGTTTACGTGTGATTTGTGGTTGTTGAAACGGATGCGAAAAGATGTCTCGGTTTGACCGATGTATTGCATGTGGCAGATTGAGCATTCAAGTAATTAAACAATGTTGCTGCTATCGCAGTTTAAGTCCCCTTTAATCCTAAGTGAAAAGTTAGATGCCGTGCTTTTAGCAACAGTCGCAGGGGTTATGTGCGCACAAACTTTACATCGCGTTTTTTTACAGGAGTGACAACCAACGGGAGCAATGAATCTAGTCTTGGAAGAAGTTACCATGTCGCGCAAGTTCCTTGATCTCCGATATACAACCCGTGGTGATTCAGTGAAGATGTCCTTTAGCCGATCGCTCTGTGTCAGTAAGTTGTAATGCTTTCTGAGTATATGCGAAACATTAGGAATAGATGCAGAATGCGTTAGAACGAGGTTGGTTCGGGAAGGTGGCGCTAATCGCTTGTCCTTACTGATGAGCTCTTTCCGATCGAGACATTTGGCCCGTTGGAGAGCATCGTCAATTATTTCTGAAGGATATTGTTGTTCGGTTAATGCTTTACGGAGCTGGTCACAGTTGTGAGTGAAATCCCTGTTGTCCGAACAAATTCTTTTAAAACGGATAGCTTGGCTATAAGGGATACTTGTTTTGCAGTGTTTGACATGGCTACTTTTAAAATGAAGATATTTTTGTCGGTCAGTGGGCTTCCTGTATAGGTTTGTCGTTAGTTTACCATTGCTTAAAGCTGCATTGACGTCAAGGAAGTTTATGGTGTCTGGTGAATAAGAGTGGGAAAAGGAGATAGATGGTTTTACTTTGTTGAAGTCTGCAATGAAACATGTTATGCCGCTTCACCATGGTGCGAAATTAAGAAAATGTCGTCAATGAAGCCTTTGTAATAAAGCGGTTTAAGGTCACGAGTGGCGAGAAAGTTCTTTTCTAGAATGCCCATGAAGATGTTCGCATAATTGGGACATATTTTTGTGCCCATCGAGGTGCCGCTGGTTCTTACATAATGTTCACCGTTAAATTCAAAGATGTTAGCTCGAATATCAGTGATAAAATAGTGCTCAAGGTGGAACCGTCGATGGGTTTGCCATTTACCGAGTCATTGTATGCTTGGAGTACAGAACGAATCCCGTCCGCATGGTGTATATTTGTGTACAGTGACACCACATCTAGTGTGACCAGAAGAGCCTCACTCGGAACACGCATATTTACAATGTCACGCAGAAAGTGATTAGTGTCCTTGACATATAAAGAAAACTTAGGAGGAATTGAACTAATTAGGCTGTCTGCATATCGAGACAGGCTTTCCGTAATTGTTCCTATTCCTGAAATGATTGGCCGGCCTGGATTATTTGTTTATGAATCTTAGGGAGCAGATAAAATCTACCAGTTACCGGACTCAGGGGGACTAAGGATTTAGGCAGTTTCTGGAATTTTATTTTTTCTTACAAGCTCTTTTAAAGTTTCTTTTACTTTGGTCTTGAATTCCTCGGTTGGGTCGTAGCTCAAGTGTCTGTAAAATGTGTGGTCTTTTAATTGCCTGTGGGCCTCACGAAGGTAATCAGCCTTATTCATTATTACGATTGCTCCCCCTTTATCGGCCGGTTTGATGACGATATCGTCTCGGGAAGCCAGGGTCTGGATCGCTTGTTTTTCTTTGTCGCTTAGGCTGCGGTGAAACGGCGATTCCTTTTTGTATGCTTCGAGTACATCTCGCTTCACTGCTCGGATGTAAATGTCGAGACATTTATCCCTTTGGGAAGGGGGAGTCCAGTGCTTAGTAGAAAAAAATGCTGTTTTGATAGATGGAGGCTGCTTATGAAAGTATTCGCGTAAACGCATGCTTTTTTCAAAATTGTGTAAGTCACTGATTAGTTGGAATTCATTGTATCCTCCAGTGGCAGGACAAAAGTGCAAACCACGGGAAAGAACGCTCAATTCTTCAGCCGATAACGTGGCACTAGAAATATTTACTATATTTCCAGCTTCTGCGGAGGACGAATGCACTGAAGACGTTGCGTCATCAAGAGTGCTGACGCTTGTGCAAATGTTATCGCGCATCAACTTTCTATAATTTTTGTCGCTAAGCTCGTGAATCTTTTCTTGCCTGTAGTTATCAAGCGACGCTCTTTCATCGGCAGTGAAATTCCGCGTAGCAAAGAGTTGGTTCTCTTTGTTTCTTAGCTGTTTTTCGGATGACTCATAATGGGTAGTCACAATGCGCGTCAGTTCCAGAGACGCTTGTTTGAGTGTGTTGTCCCACCTGGAGAGATTATTGCTAGTCATTTCAGACGTAGCAGACCTTAAGTTAAGGCTTAAACCTTTAGGTACTGTTGATGTAGCAATATACATTTTTAAGGTGGAAGCATGCAGGTCGCAGCGAATACGCTTTTCGATTACTTTTCTAAGCTTCAAAAAATGCACTGAGGCATCCCCAAAGGGAGTTTTACCCCGGCTAGGTGGCTGTCATTCGGTTGCTTCGGTAGGGTCAGGCCGCTTGCTTCTGAATTGGTACCTTGAATGGGACGGCGTGGCACCACTGGGAGGCGGAGAAGCGGCCAGTGTTGCCTTGCTGCTTGCTCACTGGATTGTTCGTAATCCTGTAAAAAGACACTGCTTTGTCTATCATCGTCATGGTAATTGTCTTTGCTGGTGTCTTGTTTCTCGTTGTCAGGCTGGTCATTGTGTTGGTTGAAGCTACACAGCTTGGCGATGTCTTTTTTGTTAGTGTCAACTTATTCACTGAATCTCTCGCCGTGGCCTTGTTCTCAGAAGCCCTGCTGGTCGATGGCCGCCTTGTGATTGGCTTGTTTGTCGCCACCCTGCTTCCATGTGTGTTGTTTGCTGTTGTCGCACTTGATCGCCCTGTCGCTGAGCAAATTTTTATCGCTTGGATACCACTTGGTGGCATTCTCACAGAGGGTGCAGCCACTTTCTCAGATGACAGAAGATTGTCATGAGAATGAGCTGTCGCGGCACGAGGCACAATACAAATAGTTCCGCTGCTTCTGTAGTCTTCCCAAGCAGCCGATGACGCATCATGTGGATTTTTGAAGCACAACTGTCGAAAGTGACAGGCAAGTAGCGCAAAGCCCTCAAAACTTGGGTGGAGACCGTCACATGCGAGCACGCGAGATGGCGGGAGCCATTCAAATCTATGATCGACGTGAAATACCAGCTTTGAACGTTGGCCGAAGTTCCGAAGGAGCTGATTGAAGAATCTTGCAGACTTGTTGCAACGTTGCACAAAGGCTTCGTTTCTGCTGCCTTGACGGTGGTTGCAGGATCGTGGTAGGACCAGACTTGCGTATATTTGACGTATAGCGGGGCGCCGTTTCGTTACGATATCCAGCATCTCGCGCTACCTGGCAAAATCCACATTGCCGGAACACTTTGGGATGTAAGTGCTGCCAACGTGAAGGATGAGCGTTTCCGTTAACGGAGGCACGAAGTCCAATAGTGAACTTACACTACTGATGGTAGCACCACTCTGAGAGATGAAGGCTGGCGTACCCGCATGAAGCGGATCAAAATGCTGGTATAAGTATTTTGTCTGCGAGTCCCCCAAAATGGCTGCCGATGTGGCACTCTTAGGGTATTTGCAGTCAACAATTTTCGTAGTGGCCTTTCCGGTACACATAGCAGTAAAACAATTACAAAAAGAAATTCTGTTGGTCCGGTACAAATATAATTAGGAATAAAGGAGCACACTTACGAAAATTTGATAATTGTTTACTCTACATTTCGGCCGTGGCACGGCCTTCGTCAGGATTAACAGAAATACGAGTGTGTGGCCACTTTTTTGCGCAGGCATGAACACGTAAGTACAAAACACGTGCGATTTTTGTGACAATTACATGCTGATCGCACGTGTTTTGTACTGATGTGTTCATGCCTGCCCATAAAAGCGGCCACATACTCGCTCATTAATATTGTGTTAAACCACGGAAAAACGAGCCCTTAGGTATACACTTCTTTCCCTTATAAATATATATATATATATATATATATATATATATATATATATTGTGGGCATTTGTTACTTGCATCGTCCTCATCCCTGCATGATCACAATCACCATCATCCGCTTGTCTCTTTGTCCTCATTGCCACTCTGGTTCATCATCATCGTCATCGTCTGTGTACTGGATCTGCCTGTTCGTTTTGCGAGGTCTTTCCTCAATTAAACGCTGTCGCAACCCAGACTACCAAGACTTCATACGTGGTGGAGGTGGATTTTCGGTCCTCTTACCTCCCGCAGCCCGCTCTACCCGCTGGAGCTTCGTTCAGGCCGCCGATTGCGCCCACTGTCAGGCAGCATGTCCCAGACCGAGCCTACCGGCGCTCATGTCATCAACCACGCACCGACGCAAGCTGCCCCTCCTATTTACATACACGGACATCAGCGGGACCTCCCGCTCTTCGCTGGTCGTCGTGGAGAAGACGTAAAAGACTGGCTCGACGACTACGACCGCGTAAGTGTCGCTAATCGATGGGACGAGGCCGCCAAACTGCGTTACGTCCCATTTTATCTGACCGGAGTCGCAAAGACATGGTATTTTAACCACGTCATTGGCTTACCCGACTGGGCTACCTTCCAGCAGCAGCTGCGACACGTTTTTGGCACCCCGGACATTCGATCCGCCGTTGCGAAGAGGACACTTGATACTCGCCGAGAACATCCCGGTGAATCGTACACTTCATACATCGAGGATGTCCTCGCACTGTGCCGGCGTGTCAATCAATCCATGCCGGAATCGGACAAAGTGCGCCACATATTGAAAGGCATTGGGCCTGTTACCTTTAATGCACTCGCTGTGCAAAACCCAGCTACCATCGTTGATGTCGTGACGATATGCCAGCGCCTTGATGCGCTGGACTCCGTTCGCCTCCAACCAGACATTGACGACCACCACTCCACGTCAGATGGCCACCTGCGCGACCTCATCCGGGACATTATACGCGAAGAATTGCGGTCCATGGGCTTCACACCTCCTACACCACGACCTACACAGCCTTCGGGAATGCCCTTACGTGACATCATGAAGGAGGAACTTACAACGCTGACCGGCGTTGCGCCCGTACAGCCACATGCTTCACGCCCCATACCCACGTACCCTGAAGTTGCTGCCGTGCCTCCCAGCGACGCCCACGCGACATTCCCGCGTCCATCCTACGCGTCAGTTGCTGCCGCTCCCCCGGTCAACTACCATTCCGTACCCCCTGACCCTCCGGCCCACCTGACCGCTCTATCTACAGGTGCCCCGAATGTCTTCTATTCCCCACCGTGGCGCTCATCTCGCCCTGTTTGCTACTACTGTGGCTATCGCGGCCACATATCTCGTTTCTGCCGAAAGCGCCAGCAAGATCAGCGTCGGAACGACGTGCGTGAACGGGATTTGTACGCCGGGGCGTCTTATCAAGGTCGGCGTTATTCGTCTCCCCCGCACCTTTCTCCATCTCCTCCTGCATCGACTGCACCACGAAACAGCCGAAACACGAGACGCCGCTCGCCTTCGCCCTTCCGCCGTTCCACTTCTCCGCTTCGGCCCGCCTCATTCACCTCTGAAATTCATACGGAAAACTAAGTGATGCAGTTTGTGGAAGAAAAACTGCATTCGGAATCAGAACTGAAATTCCTCCGTCGGGCCCGTGTAACATGGTTTCTGTGGAAGTGGAAGGAGTGCGAGTCAATGCTTTGGTGGACACAGGTGCGACATTGTCTGTGATACGTGCTGATTTGTGTGAACATTTACGGAAAGTAATGACGCCTTACGATGGCCCCACATTAGTGGCTGCCCAGGGGAACGTCATTCGCCCTTCTGCGTTTTGTACTGTGCGTGTTTTCATCGACGGCTGTGATGGTTAAGGACGTTCGTCACTGTGTTTGTTGATAGCGGACGAAAAAGGATTAACATCAACAATGGATGCGAACAAAAGAAGCGTTATATTATACACTAGAGAACGAAGTGGCAGGTGAAAATAAAACTATATGTACGTCCAACCCTACACGCCACGCGTCACGCAACATGTACGAGAGTCAGACCTCTAGTTTGCGGAGAGCTCGCGGCTACGCTTTCTCCGAGTCCAGCGCGTAGAGTTCTCAGTTCGCAAGAGAAAAACGCTGCCTCACAGTTTGGGTCCCCGTCGTCCCGACATGATGCGATCGTCGACGTGCGTGAGGGCAAAGGTGGCACGGCTGGAGCGGCTGGAACGGCTTACGGCACACGGATGCGCTACCGTGTGCAGCGCCGTTTAGTCAGACATCGCGGCCAGCAGTCAGGGTCGCAACTCCTGAGGTTCAGGGTCAGGCCCCGGCTCACGAGGACCACGCCCGGTAGGCCTTGCCACGAACCTGCTCCCGGCCACTGCACCCAGGCAGGAGCCGTTCAGCAGGCCCCGTCCTTGCACCTTGTACCGGCCGGTGGACTCGACCCCGAGCGAACACGCCGGAGCTCGACCTGGCCGACACGTACGGGTCCCACGTCCGGCTCAGGAACGCTCCCAGGAACTCGTCCTCTCGAGCGGCGCACTGCTTCGTCTGCCTTCGTGGCCTCCACGCTCGAGCTCCCTTTCGCACGTTCCTTCTTCTTCTCCTCTTGTTTTTCATTTCTTGTTATCGCCTTCGTGCCACCTGCCCTCCGCTCGTCTTCTTCAGTTTCGGTCTGACGTTCGTCGGCGATTTTAAGTCCTTTTAGCCACAAATCGTATCTAAACACAGCACTTTTGTGTCCTTTCCTTACAAATATCCCCCTGCTCAAGAAAGTTGTTTAGGGGGAAAACAACTTTTCACAAGCGCGCGAGGTGGAGCACCCAAAAGCGAAAACATAGCAAAAAAAACATTATTTACAGAAGTTCATTCCGTTAGGGAAAGGGTGAATTAACATGAAAAGAAATTGTGCCACCACTAAACGCTAACCAGCGGAGAAGTCAAATGCGGCTGAGGTAGTCGGCACCTATGTTGTCGGAGCCCTTAATGTACTCAACCACAGAGTCATACTCAGTAAGCAATAGGCTCCCTTTCGTGGTATTTCTTGAGAAGGTTGATGCGAAAAAGACTTCTCCGTGTTCCGAGATCTATCTCGTAGTCATAGTCACTGCGTTTTTCAAGCACTGTGAAGGGTCCCTTCCATGTCAAGACCAATTTATTCTTATCTGATGGTAGCAACAGCAATACTTTGTCTCCGGGTGATAGTTGTCGAACTCTTCCTTTCCTATCGTAATATTTCTTCTGTGTAATTTTCGCCTTCAGAAGTTCTTCGTGTGCTACCTTGCAGGTGTCTTGCAGTCGCTCCTGAAGATCTATAACATAGTCGTATGTTGTTTTCGTTTCAGGATCGATGTTGGCCCCTGTCCACAGTTCCTTAAGGATCGACATTGGCCCGCGTACAAATCTGCCGTAGAGGAGATCGAACGGCGCGAATCCAAGGCTCGTCTGGGGAACTTCACGGTATGCAAACAGCAGGGGAGCCAAGTATCTGTCCCAATGTTGCGGCCGTTCTTGACACATGCGGCGAACCATTTGTTTGAGAGTGCCATTAAATCTCTCCACAAGTCCGTTGGCCATGGGGTGATAAGGCGTTGTGGGTAGCTGACGAAATGAAAGTAGCCGACCGAGTTCTTGCATGAGACTCGAGGTGAACGACTTTCCACGGTCGCTCACTATCTCACGGGGCACTCCAACGCGGGAGAACATCTCTACTAGTGCTTCCACTATGCGCTCTGTCTCGATGCTCGGTAGTGCCACCGCATCCGGGTAACGCGTAGCGAAGTCTACCATCGTTAAGACATACTTGTTGCCCTTGGAGGACGTTGGTGATAGCGGGCCAATAATATCGATGGCGACCCGCTGAAAAGGTGTGTCTATGATAGGCATACTTCCCAATGGAACTCGTCCGACGAGGTGTTTAGGCACGGTCCTCTGACATACGTCACACGACTTCACGAACCGTATCACATCAGCCCGTACACCCGGCCAATAAAACTCTGTAAGGACACGGTCTGTTGTCCTTCTTTGCCCTTGGTGACCAGACAGAAGGCCTTCATGAGCCATCTTCATTACGGTGTTCCGGAGATCCTTGGGTACTACGAGTTGCTCCAAGTCTCGCCTTCCTGCCGTGCGGTGGCGCCGGAAAAGAATGTCGCGTACCAGCACAAACTCAGTGACTGCTGGCTTCTTAGATATGATCTTTCCCAATGCGGTGAAGCAGGTTTCCAGCGTGGGATCTGCGTGCTGTAAATTCTTTAGCGCTTCCCGGCTGATATCCAGGGGTTGGATCCGAGGAACAATCAGTTCACTGGGCTTTTTCCTTTCTTTTCCTGCAGCCGCCGACATGTCATCTTGTCGTCTTCTATCTGATGAGGTTGCATCTTCAGGTTCTTCTTGAGTGCATACTGGATCACGGTGAATCTGTGCTAGTTTTGGACGTCCTGCTGGCTGCTTCGGGGCTGGTCGGGCAGCTGACAGTACACCCGCAATGTTGCCAAGCACGACTTCATACAATGGATTCTCCATACAAACAGCAAGCACATGACCTCTGAAAAACGGAGAATCTATGTACACCTCTGCTTCTGGTAAGACTTTTGCAGATTGGTCCAATAAGCGAATGGTACGGGTGTTGCCAGTCAAGTTGCAGTCAGGAACTAGCGATCGTTTCACCACTACTGTATTGCAACCGGTATTCCGCAATACGGTAACCCGCTTCCCTTCGAGATAGCCCTTTACAGTTGGCATTTGTTTTGACCCGTTGTCGCAAGTTGCGTTGCTTTGGGTCCCATCACACATGTCATGACAATGTTTCTCATCCTGATTGTCAGGCGCATCTTCCATTGATTTCTCATGCTGCGCTTTCTGGTATCCCAAGACGGAACATGATGCCTCTCTACGTTTTCCCGAGTTTGAGGGACAACTATCGGATCTGTGCCCTGACTTCTTACAGATCCAGCACGACGTCGACTTGGGCGCTCGAGACTTTGTCCAGCAATCGGAAGCTCGATGACCCGGCTTGTTGCACAGAAAACAAAGCGGTTTTCCTTTGCTTTCGCTGACAGTGTCAACTTTAGCTGTAGCCATCGCTTTCCCTTTTTCGTCTTTTCCTCTAGCGAGATTCACAATTCCCTGAGCTTCCAAATATTGATCAGCCGTCGTGGCCAACGTGTCCAGGTTATGACATCCTCGCTCCTTCAAGAAGACAGCCAACTTCTCGTTGCACCGCCTGAGGAATTGCTCGGACACCATCTTGTCTCGCAGTGCATCATATGTTTTGGGAGTCTTCGCCAGCTCCTGCCAATGGTCGAAGTATCCACAGAGACGTCCCGCGAACTGTCGACCTGTCTCAGTATTCTCGGGCCGGGCATCCCTAAACTTCGTGCGGTATCCCTCCTCTGTATAACGGAACCGCTGGAGGAGCGTCTGCTTGAGCTTTGCGTAGTCCGTAGAGTCTTCTGCAGACATCCGTCCTACCACGGTCAAGGCTTCTCCCGTTAGACACAAGCTCAGTGACAGGGCCCACTTGTCGGTTGGCCAGCCTTGGCTCATGGCAACCCTCTCAAATCTCTGGATGTACGCATCCAGTTCGTCCCTACTCTCATTGTAGGGCGGAATCATTTTGTGTGGGCTGCGAAAACTCTGACCACCACCCATACTATCGTCCGCAGAACTCGTGCTCGGCCGCTGCGCTTCTGCGACACGACGTCGCTCCTCGAGCAGGAGCCTTTCAGCCTCCATGCGAGCTATTTCACGCTCATGCTCCACCTGTGCTGCTAGCCGTGCCTCCTCTCGATCTTTCGCTCTCTGGTCCCTCATTTCTTTTTCCTCAGCGCTCACCCATGCCAGCAAAGCCTCACCACTCAGCCCCATCTCCTTCCCTAGCTCAACTAGCTTTCTCTTGTCGTCATCCTCGTCCGCCACACACAAACAACGTGAGGCTCTCAGATGTGAGGCGAGAGCTTAGTCCTGTCTCGCGGACGCCAGAAATTGTGATGGTTAAGGACGTTCGTCACTGTGTTTGTTGATAGCGGATGAAAAAGGATTAACATCAACAATGGATGCGAACAAAAGAAGCGTTATATTATACACTAGAGAACGAAGTGGCAGGTGAAAATAAAACTATATGTACGTCCAACCCTACACGCCACGCGTCACGCAACATGTACGAGAGTCAGACCTCTAGCATGCGGAGAGCTCGCGGCTACGCTTTCTCCGAGTCCAGCGCGTAGAGTTCTCAGTTCGCAAGAGAAAAACGCTGCCTCACAGTTTGGGTCCCCGTCGTCCCGACATGATGCGATCGTCGACGTGCGTGAGGGCAAAGGTGGCACGGCTGGAGCGGCTTGAACGGCTTACGGCACACGGATGCGCTACCGTGTGCAGCGCCGTTTAGTCAGACGTCGCGGCCAGCAGTCAGGGTCGCAACTCCTGAGGTTCAGGGTCAGGCCCCGGCTCACGAGGACCACGCCCGGTAGGCCTCGCCACGAACCTGCTCCCGGCCACTGCACCCAGGCAGGAGCCGTTCAGCAGGCCCCGTCCTTGCACCTTGTACCGGCCGGTGGACTCGACCCCGAGCGAACACGCCGGAGCTCGACCTGGCCGACACGTACGGGTCCCACGTCCGGCTCAGGAACGCTCCCAGGAACTCGTCCTCTCGAGCGGCGCACTGCTTCGTCTGCCTTCGTGGCCTCCACGCTCGAGCTCCCTTTCGCACGTTCCTTCTTCTTCTCCTCTTGTTTTTCATTTCTTGTTATCGCCTTCGTGCCACCTGCCCTCCGCTCGTCTTCTTCAGTTTCGGTTTGACGTTCGTCGGCGCTTTTAAGTCATTTTAGCCACAAATCGTATCTAAACACAGCACTTTTGTGTCCTTTCCTTACAACGGCATCCGCCATCATGTCCAGTTTGCTGTCCTGTCCCGCTGCTCTCACCAACTAATTTTAGGGTGGGATTTTCTATCATCTGCTTCCGCGGCGATTTGTTGTGGACAACGCGTCGTTCACCTCGCTGACACGGACTACATGCTTGACGACGACAATCAGAAGCCACTTCGTCTGGTCGCTGCGAAAGACATCGAACTGCTGCCACTACAAGAGCAAATTGTCAGCATTACGTCCAACGACAACTATCACGGGGATGTATTGGTCTCACCGTCACCACTTTGCGTTCGCAAAGGTATAGTTTTTCCGTCCGGTGTCGTTCGTTTTTGCAATGGCTCGGCACTTGTCACCGCTGTCAACTCTACACCGGAGAAGATCTTACTGCCACAGGGCACTACTGTGTCCCATGTTGCTGACTTCGAGCCTGTATTTGTCACGCCACTTCAGGCCATCGCATCCAAAGAACCTTGCCTCGGTGAGCATGTTTCTTCCTCCGCCTTTACCACCGCTATCAGCAGCGAATTGACATATTCACAGAGGCAGCAGCTGCTCGCATTGTTACAGAAACATGCAAAATCTTTCGACATTTGCTCGTCTAAGCTGGGCCACACTAATACTACAGCACATCGAATTCAAACTGTTGGGACATCTATCGTACACCGCCGACCCTACCGCGTGTCTCTAACTGAAAGAAAAATTATGGAAGAAAACGTTGCGGACATGCTTAAACGGGAAGTCATCCGTCCTTCATCTAGCCCTTGGTCGTCTCCCATTGTTTTGGTCCGCAAAAAGGATGGCTCTGTGCGTTTTTGCGTGGACTACCGGGCGCTCAATAAGATCACACGCAAGGACGTGTACCCTATGCCACGCATTGACGACGCCCTTGATTCCCTACAAGGCGCGGAATTCTTTTCAAGCATCGACTTGCGTTCTGGGTACTGGCAGATTCCCATGCATGAAGACGATAAGCATAAAACGGCGTTTGCAACCCCCGACGGGCTATATGAATTCAACGTGATGCCTTTCGGGCTCTGCAACGCACCCGCGACTTTTGAGCGCATGATAGATACCATGCTGCGCGGTCTGAAATGGAAAAGTTGCCTGTGCTACCTGGACGACATTATTATCTTTTCGTCAACGTTTCCTGAGCACCTAGAACGACTGGATCAAGTTCTGACGTGCCTTACCGGCGCCGGGCTTCAAATAAACACTAAGAAATGCTCTTTCGCTAGCAAATCTATCAATTGATTGATTGATTTGTGAAGTTTAGCGTCCCAAAACCACCATATGATTATGAGAGACGCCGTAGTGGAGGGCTCCGGAAATTTTGACCACCTGGGGTTCTTTAACGTGCACCCAAATCTGAGCACACGGGCCTCGACATTTCCGCCTCCATCGGAAATGCAGCCGCCGCAGCCGGGATAGCAAATCTATCAAGGTCATAGGACATGTCGTTAGCAAAGATGGCATCCGGCCCGACCCTGACAAGATTTCTGCAGTCCTTCACTTTCCGCGTCCCGAAAAACCAAAGGAGCTTCGCAGTTTCCTTGGCCTTGCCTCCTATTTTCGCCGGTTTATCCAGAACTTCGCTTCTATTGCTGCTCCATTACACCAACTACTCGCTTCGAACGTCCCCTTTCTGTGGTCTCAAGAATGTCAAACGGCATTCGAGCTGTTGAAGCGGTCACTCACGTCTGAACCTCTGCTCTGCCACTTTGACGAAGCCGCACCGACTATCCTTCATACCGACGCTAGCGGCCTTGGTATAGGAGCCGTTCTTCTACAACGCGACAAATCTTCCCTAGAGAAAGTTGTTGCATATGCCAGTCGCGTAATCACCCCTGCTGAAAAGAACTACACTATAACTGAGCAAGAGTGTCTGGCTGTGGTTTGGTCGGTCCAGAAGTTCCGTCCCTATCTCCACGGCCGTCACTTCACAATCATTACGGACCACCATGCCTTATGCTGGCTTTCTACACTGAAAAACTTGTCCGGACGCTTGGGTCGGTGGATACTACGCTTGCAGGAGTACGACTTTGACATAACTTGCAAGTCAGGCAGAAAACATCGAGACGCCGATGCTTTATCTCGTTGCCCGCTTCCAACTACCCATATCAGCGTTGGTGAGAACTCAAACGCCACATCTACCAAAGTTCATACGCTCGCATCAATAACGCAACCCTTTTCGGATGACCAGGCAACATTTATCTCCCACCAGCGGTCCGATTCATACTGCAGACGCATGATGGACCACCTTTCGGGAGTTTCTCATCCACCAAACGCGCGACTCCGTCGTCAACTCCTGCAATTTAAGCTGGACAATGGGGTTCCCTACCGCCACGTCTACCACCCTGACGGTAAACGCGGGGTTCCTGTACTGCCACGCTCTCTTCGACTTCAGGTGCTCGAAGCCTTTCACGACGACTTGACTGCTGGTCATCTTGGTTTTAAAAAAACTCTTGACCGCATTCAATGTCGTTATTACTGGCCTGGCCTTTCTTCTAGCGTAGCGCGGTACGTCGGCTCCTGCTACCCGTGCCAGCGTCGTAAACTCCCCACGTCTGCACCTGCTGGACCTCTACAGCCACTTCCGTGCCCGTCAATGCCTTTCGAGGTTGTAGGTGTTGACCTTTACGGGCCTCTCCCCGTCACATCTGCTGGCAAACGATGGATAGTGACCGCCGTGGACCACCTGACACGATACGCTGAGACTTCCTCTGTTATTACAGGCTCAGCTGTGGAAGTTGCAGACTTTATTCTTCACGCAATAATACTGCGTCATGGGGCTCCTCGTGTACTGCTTAGTGATCGCGGCAAAGTGTTCCTGTCACAAATGGTAAATGAAGTACTCCGCGCTTCTGGAACTACTCACAAGACAGCTTCAAGCTACCACCCTACGACAAATGGTCTCACAGAAAGATTTCACCGAACCCTTGCAGACATGATAGCCGTATACGTCCAACCCGACCACAAAAACTGGGATACTCTTTTACCATTCCTGACATTCGCTTACAACACCGCCGTTCAGTGAACAACTTGCTACTAACCGTTTTATCTCGTGTACGGACGCACCCCGACTACCTTTCTCGACGTCTCCTTCTTTAGCAGCCATGGGAATTCGTGTCAGCCTTCTAGCGAAGAATACATTTCCCGCCTGGCTCAGTCTCGCCATCAGGCTCGCATCAATACTGAAGCGAGACAGCACGAGCGGAAGATCACCTATGACGAATCCCACCGCGTTGTGTCTTTCCAGCCTGGTGACGAGGTGCTGCTTTTGACACCTATTCACACTCCTGGTCTCTGTGAAAAATTCCAACCACGCTTCATCGGCCCATACATTGTTTTAGAACAGACTTCGCCGGTTAATTGTCGTGTGACACCACTCGTCGCCCCAACAGACCACCGCTACCGCAGCACAGAGACTGTCCACGTTTGTCGCATGAAACCATTCACGCGACGTTCCCCGTCACTTTGACTTACGGCGGCCAGGGTGTCCGCTTCCAAGTGGGGAGAATTAGTGCGGGCATTTGTTACTTGCATCGTCCTCATGCCTGCATGATCACAATCATATCATCCGCTTGTCTTTTTGTCCTCATTGCCACTCTGGTTCATCATCATCGTCATCGTCTGTGTACTGGATCTGCCCGTTCGTTTTGCGAGGTCTTTCCTCAATTAAACGCTGTCGCAACCCAGACTACCAAGACTTCATAATATATATATTAGATCTAACAGACAATAATGCCAAGGAATGTATAGGGGAAGTTACTAGAACAAATGGAATTGAAATAAGAAGAAAGAAAAGAGGCTGAAAGAATAATCAGCCGTTCCTGCTCACGGCTGGTTATTCTTCCACCCTCTTTTCTTCTTATTTACATGCTCGAGCAGTCCAGAAATGCTCGAGCAGTCCAGCGTCTACAGCTCGTGCACACACTCGTGCTTCGCACTCAGAGAGAGATGATCCCACTATTCAGTGCCTTGCGTATTTTCCACTACAATACCCCGATGCCGAAGACGAGCCATCCTGGCGACTCAAGGTGACGAGAGAAAAGGAGGGTTGTGGCAGGGCTTGAGGTGACTCGACCAAGGCGGCGCTTGTCCGTGGACGACTTGAGTGGTTCAATCACATAGGTGACAGAAGACGGGTGCTGCATCACGCGGTAAGGGTCTGTATACTTCGGGGCAAACTTGGGAGTCAGCCCACGAGAGTGGAAAGGCAGTCGGAGCCACACGAGAGAACCGACGGGGACGGTGTCCTGAACAAGATCACAGTCGTGGGGATCTTTTTGGAGGGCTTGATTATTGGCTGTGAAGGACCGTGCAAGCTGACGACACTCTTCGGCATGTTAGGCCTTTCAGAAACTGGGCTGAAATTGGAGGCATCAGGATTGTTTGGCAGAATTGTGTCGAGTGTGCTTCATGGGTCAAGACGATATAAAAGAAAAAATGGAGAGAAGCCTGTTGTTGATTGAATCGCCTTATTGTAGGCGTACGTCACGAAATAAAGAACAACGTCCCAATTGGAGTGGTCGCAATCAATATACATAGCGAGCATGTCTCCCAGGGTTCTATTGAAACGTTCCGTTAGGCCGTTCGTCTGGGGGTGGTATGCTGTTGATGTGTGGTGTACAGTACGGCATGAACGTAGGAGCTGCTGCAGAACTTCGGACAAAAATACGCGACATCTGTCACTCAGGAGCTCCCGTGGTGCACCATGACGAAGAACAAACTGATGCAAGGTGAAGGTTGCAACGTCACAAGCACCAGCCGAAGGTAGCGCTGCCGTTTCGGCGTACCTTGTCAGATGGTCAGCAGCCAATATCACCCATCAATTACCACCAACTGAGCACGGTAGCGGGCCGTATAGGTCAATCCCAACACGGTCAAATGGGCGTGCAGGACATGGTAAAGGCTGCAGTTGACCGGGTGATGGAGGAAATGTCTTGCGCTGCTGACATAGGGAACATGAGCGATTGTGTTTGCGGACAAACGTGTACATACCCCGTCTGTAGTAATGTTGGCGGATCCGTTCACACGTCTTTAGCGCACCGGCGTGTGCGTGTTGCGGCTCAGCATGAAAATATTCGCAGATATCAGACCGCGTATGGCTGAGTATGACTAGCTGCCATTTGCGACCAACCACTTGATAGTTGCGACGGTATAACGGGCCATCCCGAATGACGAAATGCGTTGCTTGGCGGCGAATAGAACGCGGGTAAACCGAAGTTGATGCGTCACAGGGCATATTCAAGAGCGAGACAATCCAAGGGTCTTTCCGCTGTTCGAATGTCCGTGACGCTGACGGCAGAAAGGGGAAGGTCACGGGAAGATATTTCCGTATCATCAGATTTCACGGGTGATTGTGAAAGCGCCTCTGCGTCAGAGTTATTTCGCCCTGATTGGTAGACGACGCGTATGTCGAATTCCTGGAGGCGCAGTGCCCAACGTCCGAGGCGACCAGAAGCATCTTTCAGTGAAGCCAACCAACAGAATGCGTAATGGCCAGTTACTACATCATAAGTTTGGCCGTACAAATAGGGGTGAAACTTGCTTAACGCCCACACAATCGCCAGGCACTCTTTTTCCGTACCAGAATAGTTGGCTTCTGCCTTAGTAAGGGCGCGGCTGGCGTAGGCGACCACATACTCCGTAAAACCTGGTTTGCGTTGCACGAGTACTGCAACAAGGCCAACGCCACTTGCATCCAGGTGTACTTCGTTCGGCGCAGTAGGATCATAATGACGCAGTACGGGTGGTGAGGTAAGGAGTTGGTGCAGTGTTGCGAAGGATTCGTCACAGGCTGCTGTCCAATTCGAAAGATCTGCAGAACCCGCAAGGAGTTTGGTGAGCGGAGCGATTATGGAAGCAAAGTTCCGGACAAACCGACGAAAATAGGAGCAGAGGCCCACAAAGCTCCGTAGTTCTTTAACTGTAGTCGGCTTAGGAAATTCGGCAACAGCGGGAAGCTTGTCAGGGTCGGGAAGGATGCCGGCTTTCGAGACGACATGCCCAAGTATGGTGAGTTGTTTAGCCCCGAAGTGACATTTTTTCAAGTTAAGCTGAAGCCTGGCGTTTGTAAGGCACTGTAGATTTTTACGCAGACGAGTGAGATGCGAAGTGAAATCGGGTGAAAATACCACAACGTCGTCAAGATAGCACAAGCATATGTACCATTTGAGACCGCGTAAAATGCTGTCCATCATTCGCTGATGGACAGCATTGCAGGAAACGAACGTGCTCACGGCTGGCAATTTTTTTACCCCATTTTACTATATTCTTATTTACATTCCGTTTGTTCTAATAACTTCCCCGATACATTCCTTGGTTTACTGTCCGTTATATATATATATATATATATATATATATATATATATATATATATATATATATATATATATATATATATATATATATATATATATATATTATGAGACCACGTCCGGTACGGCAGCAACCAGGTTATCCTTCTTTAATCCAGGCGCACGAGCCAGAGAGCCAGCCCGCGTGACATACGATGATGATCACTACAATGGTTTGGTCATGCAGATGAAGATGAAGTACATAGTCAGCGCTCACACTATTTTCCCCCCTTCGCGAAAGAGGGCAGCAAGTTAGAAAGGGTTGGGACGCCGAATATATCGTTTCAGTCGAGAGACGTGGGCGATCTCGGTGTGGCGGCGACGACGATCAGAAGCCGCGTTGACAGGAGCAACGCGATAGTTGACTTCAGATGTTCGTTCCAGGACGGTGTATGGACCGAGATACCGGTGAAGGAATTTTTTGCAGAGCCCAGGTACACGAACAGGTGTCCACAAAAGGACTTCGTCGCCTGGGCGGAACACAACAACTCGGCGCTTCGCATCAATGTCGATTTTTCTCTTGTCCTGAATGGTAGCAGTGTTGGCGCGGGCGATTTCACGGCAGCGGGCGACGCGAGCGGCGAACTCTTCCGGGAGAGATGAAGATGGATTGGAAGATGTGGACAAAAAGGTGCTGTCCAGAACAAAAGTCGGTACACGGCCATACACGAGAAAAAAAGGGCTAAATTTCGTTGTACGCTGTATGGCAGTGTTATATGCGAACGTGACAAAAGGAAGTATTGTGTCCCAGTTTTTGAGATCTGGTTGCACGTACATAGAGATCATGTCGGACAAAGTTCGGTGAAAACGCTCAGTCAGACCATTAGTTTCTGGGTGATACGCTGATGTGGTCTTGTGGATGGTGTTAGAGGCCTTTAGGACTTCAGCAAGGACATGTGAAAGAAATGTCTTGCCACGGTCACTAAGAAGCACACGCGGTGCGCCATGTCGTAAAATAATGGCGCGAAGGAAAAAATCGGCTACTTCAGAGGTAGCACCAGATGAAAGAGCTGCCGTCTCCGCGTAGCGAGTAAGGTGGTCTACGGCAGTAACAATCCAGCGGTGACCGGCTGGCGTAAGCGGAAGAGGTCCGTATAAGTCTATGCCCACAAATTCAAAGGGAGTGGACGGGCACGGCAGTGGTTGCAGTGGCCCCGCGGGAAGAGACGTGGTACGTTTTCGGTGCTGGCATGACGCGCAGGAAGCGACGTACTTGGCGACAGAAGTGGAGAGGCCAGGCCAAAAGCAGCGAGTCCTGAGGCGGTCGTAGGTCTTGTGGAATCCTAAGTGGCCAGCTGTCGCATCGTCATGAAACGCTTGTAGAACTTCCAGACGAAGTGAGCGGGGAATGACGGGAACCCATTGGCTACCGAGAGGATGGTAAATTTGCCGACATAATGTTCCCTCTTGAAGCTTGAAACGGGCAAGTTGTCGTCTTAGGCGGCTGTTTGGAGCACGTGATAAGCCAGTGAGCCGATCGATGATTGTGCGGCAGTAGGTATCGGCATGTTGGAGCGAGGCGAGATCTGTGGACGAAAGAAGGTCCGCCGAGGCAACTAACTGCTTCGAAGGAGCAGCCGTCTGTTTGGTCACTTTGGCAGGCGGTGACGAACAGATGGAAGGTGACACTTCGGCGCTTTGCGAGAGCGGGCAACGGGACAAAGCGTCAGCATCTTGGTGCTCTCGGCCCGACCTATATGTGACACTGTAGTCATACTCTTGCAATCGTAGTACTCAACGGCCAAGGCGTCCCGACAAATTTTTGGGAGACGATAACCAACACAGAGCATGATGGTCAGTCACTATTGTGAAATGCCGGCCGTATAAGTAAGGACGAAATTTTTGGATGGACCACACGATGGCGAGACATTCTTGCTCAGTGATGCTGTAGTTTCGCTCAGCATGTGACAGAGTACGGCTCGCGTAGGCCACGACTTGTTCTTCGGAAGCTTGGTTCCGCTGAAGAAGGACAGCACCGATGCCAAGTCCACTTGCGTCAGTGTGTAGCACAGTAAGTGCTGCAGGGTCGAAATGGCGAAGCACTGGCCGTGATGTGAGGCATCGCTTGAGGGTGTGAAAAGCGGCTTCGCAGTCATCCGACCAGGCAAAGGGCGCGCTCGTGGTCAGAAGTTTGTGTAGAGGAGCCGTAATAGTAGCGAAATCACGTACAAAGCGGCGGAAATACGACGCTAAGCCAAGGAAGCTGCGGAGGTCTTTCTGTGTGGTTGGTGTAGGAAAGTGCAGTACCGCGGCAACCTTGTCGGGATCGGGCTCAACGCCATGTTTACTGACGACATGACCTAATACCTTGATGCTGTGACTGGCAAACCGACACTTCTTAGTGTTGAGCTGGAGACCGGCCTTAGCTAAACACGTGAGGACTTCGTCTAGCCGTTCCAGGTGCTGTGAGAAGCTCGACGAAAAAATGACAATGTCGTCCAGGTAGCAAAGGCAGGTCTTCCATTTTAATCCCCGCAGTACCGTGTCTATCATCCGTTCGAATGTGGCTGGGGCATTGCACAGGCCGAAAGGCATTACATTGAATTCAAAGAGCCCATCTGGCGTAGCAAACGCAGTCTTCTCTTTATCAGACTCGTGCATTGGAATCTGCCAATAACCGGAGCGCAAGTTGAGACTTGAAAAGTACTCGGCACCTTGTAAAGTATCAAGAGCGTCGTCAATGCGAGGCATTGGGTAGACGTCCTTACGAGTGATTTTGTTGAGTGATCTGTAATCAATGCAAAACCGTACCGTGCCATCCTTTTTTTTCACTAGTACGACAGGAGAAGACCATGCGCTTGTCGAAGGCCTGATGATGTTGCGCGCGAGCATGTCGTTGACTTGTTCTTCTATAAGCTTGCGCTCAGAAGCCGACACACGGTAAGGGCGGCGGCGAATCACACGGGATCCGTCGGTGTCGATACGATGGGCGGTCACTGTTGTTTGACCCAGACCTTCGGAACAAACGTCAAAGCAAGTTTTGTGCTTCATTAATAACGCTAGCAAGGCATCCGTTTGCGTTGGGTTGAGATGTTCACACAAAGTGGCCTTGAGAGCAGGAAATGCATCTTTCGCTGGCATACACTTTGAGGATGACGAAGCAGATGAACCAGTGACGACACAAAGCGGTGCTTCTTCGGTAATGCTGGCAACAGTGGTCCCCTCAGGCAAAAGAAGTGGTTCTGGCGTCGTGTTGCAGGCCGTGATGCTTGCATAACCACGGGAGAACCGCACTAAACAAGATGCGATGGTGATCCCTCGAAAAATGCAGCGCTGGCAAGGAGCAACCACAGCGTCACCATCTAGAATGTCACGTGACTTGATCGTAAGGACACGTTCTCGTCCGGGAGGCAGGAGGAAATCCGCAGCTGTTACAAGGTTGGGCGACGAAAGGTCGGCAGCAGAAGAAAGCTCAGTGTCCGTAATACGAATGAGGGGCCGACCACACGAAATCACAGCAGACGCCGCTGACAAGAAGTCCCAGCCTAAGATTATCTGATGAGCGCACGAAGACAGCACAGCCAATTGTATGTGATGACGGATTCCATTGATGAGAATACGAGCAGTGCACAACCCGGTCGGGCGAATCGGACTGTCATTAGCACCGCATAACATGGGACCGGCATAAGGAGTTTGCACTTTACGCAGGCGAAAACACAATTCACGAACAATTACCGAAATTGCGGCTCCAGTGTCTATAAGGGCGTCAACAAAAACACCTTCCACAGAAACAGGCAGTAAATTAGCTGGACGAGACGGAGGAGTTGTAGCGTTCCGACGACAAGCAGTTTCCCCTCCAAAAACTGCACCTTCTAGTTTTCCGAGTCCCGAGAGATCGGAGCGGGACGCAAGGGTGATGACGTACGCCGAAACGGTGACGGAGAACGGCGGCGAGATGAACGAGAAGGATGAGGCCCAGCATGAGACCGTGGAGGGGAGGGCGACTGACGGAAGGTGGATGGATAAGTGCGGGATCGTATTCATCGGGTCTCGGGGAAAAGTCTCTCTCGTAAGCTGAGTAACCACGTCGTTCATCCTGCTGACGGCGGCGGCAAAAACGGGATATATGACCCCTTATGCCACAGTAGAAGCAGATGGGGCGGGGAGGACGCCATGTAGAATAGTGGCGTAGCCTTGGCGCTTGCATTGTCATCGCAGCCACATGGTCGCATCCGACGGCCGCAGGCACGGTTGGAACTGGTGCAGGGACCCGCGATGCAACTTCTGCGTACGAAGGCACTGGGAAGCGCACAGGAGACGGGGCATGTGCAGCGCCTGTCATTGATGCCAGTTCGTCCTTGATTATCTCTCGCAGGTTGGGAGGAGGTGTGTGGACAGACGCAACGGTAGGGTTGCCTGGAATAAGGCCGTGAAGTTCTTCTCTGACAATTGTGCGGATAAGGGCCCGCAATTCATGCTCTTTGGTAAAGCGAGCGTCGCAGGAGGCGTGTGGAAGGCGCATGGAATGAAGCGCGTCCAGGCGTTGGCATGTAGTGATGACGTCCCGGACGGTAGTCGGGTTCTGAATCACGAGAGCATTGAAGGCCACAGAGTTGATGCCTTTCAGTAGATGTCGGACGCGATCGGCCTCCGTCATGTCATTTTGTGCTCGGCGACAGAGAGCCAGAATATCTTCAATGTAGGACGTATACAATTCGTCGTCCCCTTGAATGCGGGTTGCGAGCTTCTGTTTCGCTACTAAAGAACATCCTGCAGATGTGCCAAATACCTGACGGAGATGCCCCGTGAAGGCCGACCAATTGGAGAAGTCGCTCTCGTGGTTGTAATACCAGGTTTTAGCGACGCCATCGAGGTAAAAAGGAACGTAGCGCAGTTTGTGCGCCTCGTCCCAGTAATTACAAACGCTGGTTCGATCATAACTGTCGAGCCATTCTTCGACGTCTTCGTTGCGAAGGCCGGAAAATACCGGAGGGTCTCGATGAGAGGTACTCACGGTGTAGTGAAGCCTAAGTGGCTGAGAAGGAGCGGTTGCAGCAGTGGGCGGGTTGGGTTCTGCCATTGCTGTTGCTTGAGGGCACAACCGTCGACCAGACCGGAGCTCCAGGGGTGACGGGTAGAGCAGGAGGACGTGGGAACCAAAGCACCTCCACCACTTATGAGACCACGTCCGGTACGGCAGCAACCAGGTTATCCTTCTTTAATCCAGGCGCACGAGCCAGAGAGCCAGCCCGCGTGACATACGATGATGATCACTACAATGGTTTGGTCATGCAGATGAAGATGAAGTACATAGTCAGCGCTCACAATATATATATATATATATATATATATATATATATATATATATATGAGATATAACAGACAGTAATGCCAAGGAATGTACAGGGGAAGTTATTAAAATCAATGGAATGTAAATAGGAAGAAAGAAAAGTGGATGAAAAAATTACCAACTGTGAGCAGGAATCGAACCTACGACCTTCGAATTACGCGTTCGATGCTCTAACCACTGAGCTATCACAGCGGCCCTCCCTCCATCCACTTTTTTGGGTTTATCTGTGAATTTTTAGAAGTAGGAGCGACAGTCAGCGCCATCTATAAGCCAAACAACGAGTGTGAAAACACTCTTATGCGCATGTTTGGCGTCACGTAGCACGTGAACTTAATATGAGCGGGCAGCTGATTAATTGTCCCTCTTATACAACCTAAACACACCAAGTCTGCCAGTACGAGACCCTCGTTCAATTAAATAAGAGAAAGAAGTTATACCTAAGGGCTCGTTTTTCCGTGTTTTTAACACAATATTAATGAGATATAACAGACAGTAATGCCAAGGAATGTACAGGGGAAGTTATTAAAATCAATGGAATGTAAATAAGAAGAAAGAAAAGTGCATGAAAAAATTACCAACTGTGATAGCTCAGTGGTTAGAGCATCGAACGCGTAATTCGAAGGTCGTAGGTTCGATTCCTGCTCACAGTTGGTAATTTTTTCATCCACTTTTCTTTCTTCTTATTTACATTCCATTGATTTTAATAACTTCCCCTGTACATTCCTTGCCATTACTGTCTGTTATATCTCATTAATATTGTGTTAAAAACACGGAAAAACGAGCCCTTAGGTATACACTTCTTTCTCTTATATATATATATATATATATATATATATATATATATATATATATGAGATCTAACAGACAGTAATGTCAAGGAATGTACAGGGGAAGTTATCAGAACCAATGGAATGTTAATAAGAAAAAAAAAAGTGGATCAAAAAGTAACCAGCCGTGAGCAGGAATCGAACCTACGACATTCGAATAACGCGTTCGATGCTCTAACCACAGAGCAACCACAGCGGCCTTCCCTTTATCCACTTTTTTGGGTTTATATGTGAATTTAGAAGTAGGAGTGACAGTCAGCGCCATCTATAAGCCAAACGACGAGTGTGAAAACACTCTTATGCGCATGTTTGGCGTCACGTAGCACGTGAACTTATTATGAGCGGGCAGCTGATTAATTGTCCCTCTTATACAACCTAAATACACCAAGTCTGCCAGTACGAGACCCTCGTTCAACGAAATAAGGGAAAGAAGTGTTTACCTAAGGACTAGTTTTTCCGTGTTTTAACACAATTTAAATGAGATCTAACAGACAGTAATGCCAAAGAATGTACAGGGGAAGTTATTAGAACCAATGGAATGTAAATAAGACACGGAAAAACGAGCCCTTAGGTATACACTTCTTTCCCTTATATATATTGCCACGTTCCATTTCCCAAGTTTTTGTTATCGTCCCAAAACACCACACGATTCTCAGCGCAAACCGCGCCTGCAGTTTTCGAGAGGGTTCGGGACTGTAGTAGATCATTTCGATAAGATCACGCCCACTGTGCGAATGGTACAGATTGTTCTGGAACGTACGCCGCCGCCAGCGATAGCACTAGAACATTCGACGGCGGGAGTATAAATGCCGACGCGCTTCGCCGCTTGTCAGTTGTTGATCGAAGGCCGAAGCTCCGTTCGCCGCTATCAGTCTGAGACTGCTATCTCTGCGAGACTGCTGCTGTAATTGGACTATCTGTTTACCGGGCACAGGTTCGCCCAAATAAACAGTTAAATCCCAACAAGAAGTCTCCTGTCTTCGGCCACGTCACGACCCCGTGACATTTGGTGGAGGTGCTGCTTCGTTCATGTACCGGACGTCCCCGTCAAGCCGTGAACCCAGCCCACGTCGCGGAGAAGACACCGACGCCAACCAGGAGCAGCGAACAAGCCGCCGACAGCAAGGGCTACCACCGGAGTACGGGCTTCTACACGACAAGCCGCGGAAGACTAAGGCCATGACCGCGACTGCAGCGACAATGACAACCGCAGCGTCCCAGCCTACGATGGTCATGCATCAACCTAGGGAACCTCCAATTTTCCATGGGTCATCGTTCGAAGACCCGGAGTCCTGGCTAGAGACATACGACCGTGTGCCGCCCTCAACCACTGGGACCATGACGAAAAGCTGCGTCGTGTGTTCTTCTATTTAGAAGACACCGCAAGGACCTGGCTCGAAAATCGGGAGTCCACGCTCCGAACGTGGAATGTTTTCTGCGGCGCATTCCTGCAAACGTTCGCGAGCGTCGCTCGAAAAGAGAGGGCCGCTGCTTTATTAGGCCCGGGTTCAGCTACCAAATGAAAATTTCGCCATTTTCACAGAAGAAATGACCCGACTATTCCGTCACGCTGACCCAGACACGCCTAAGGAGAAAAAAGTTCGTTTCCTCATGCGAGGGGTCAAACAGAAGCTCTTCGCGGGGCTGATGAGAAAGCCACCGAAAACCGTCCAAGAATTTGTAGCCGAAGCGACCACTATTGAAAAGACCCTGGACATGCGCACCAGACAGTATAATCGTCGCCTGACTGCAGACTGCGCTGCTGCTTAAGCCAGTAACTCCGGAGACCTGCGTGAAACGATCCGAGCGATCGTGCGGGAAGAGCTGCGCAAGCTGTTGTCTTCGGCGCAGCCTCAAGTGGATTTGATCGCCGACATTGTGCGAGAAGAAGTTCGGCAATCGCTTCAAATTCCCCATGCACCGCTGCCCGAACCGGAAGCTATGAGCTACGCCGCTGCACTGCGCCACAACGGTCCTCCCCGTCCACGCCAAAACGCCGCCCCATCGCACTTCCGTCGACAGACGCCACCGCCGCCTCCACCCCCATCGACGTCATACCGTTCGCCAGCGGCCCAAGGCAGTGCATCCGAGGTAGCTAAGTTCTTCGTCGAAAATATCGTCCTACGTCACGGCGCCCCGGAGGTCCTTATCACCGACAGAGGAACGGCATTCACTGCCGACCTAACTCAAGCGATCTTGGCATACAGCCAAACAAACCACCGCCGGACGACAGCGTACCACCCACAGACCAACGGCCTCACCGAGCGGCTTAACAAGATGATCGCCGACATGCTGTCAATGTACGTCGATGTCGAACACAAGACGTGGGATGCCATTCTTCCGTATGTGACCTTCGCATACAACACGGCGGTGCAGGAGACGACGCAGATATCTCCATACAAATTGGTCTACGGAAGGAGCCCGGCAACGACGCTCGATGCCATGTTACCCAACGTCACCGACGAAGAAAACCTCGATGTGAGCGAGTACCTTCATCGCGCCGAAGAAGCCCGACAACTTGCGCGGCTCCGTATCAAGAATCAACAGACGACCGACAGCCACCGTTACAACCTTCGACGACGCTTCGTGGAATACCAGCCCGGTGAACGTGTTTGGGTGTGGACGCCGATACGCCGACGTGGACTAAGTGAAAAGCTTCTGCGACGGTACTTCGGACCATACAGGGAGGTTCGACGTCTCGGCCCACTTGATTACGAGGTTGTCCCCGACGGCATCACGAACTCTCAACGACGCCGATCGCGACCTGAGGTCGTCCATGTCGCACGCCTCAAGCCGTTTCATGCGCGTTAACAAACTGAAAGTGTTTTTTTGTATTATTGTTGTATCGTAATTTATTCATTGTACTTTCTTGCATTATTATTGTACCTTCATCTTTAGTTAAAGCATCGAGACGATGCCTTTTTCAGAGGGGGGCAATGCCACGTTCCATTTCCCAAGTTTTTGTTATCGTCCCAAAACACCACACGATTCTCAGCGCAAACCGCGCCTGCAGTTTTCGAGAGGGTTCCGGACTGTAGTCGATTATTTCGATAAGATCACGCCCACTGTGCGAATGGTACAGATTGTTCTGGAACGTACGCCGCCGCCAGCGATAGCGCTAGAACATTCGACGGCGGGAGTATAAATGCCGACGCGCTTCGCCGCCTGTCAGTTGTTGATCGAAGGCCGAAGCTCCGTTCGCGCCGCTATCAGTCTGAGACTGCTGTCTCTGCGAGACTGCTGCTGTAATTGGACTTTCTGTTTACCGGGCACAGGTTCGCCCAAATAAACAGTTAAATCCCAACAAGAAGTCTCCTGTCTTCGGCCACGTCACGACCCCGTGACAATATATATATATATATATATATATATATATATATATATATATATATATATATATATATTCTTGGAGTAATAATTCAATGGGCCAGTTAGTCTTGGTGAAGAATATGGGATATGGCACAAAGGGAGCGTTGTCAATAAGGATAAATATATTCATTTTCCAACAGTTTCGCCAGAGGTCCTCCCTTCGTCAGGGGATGACTTATACCATACTATTATACCAGTTGTGCCATCTCTCCTATCTATATATATATATATATATATATATATATATATATATATATATATATATATATATATATATATATATATATATATATATATATATATTGCCGCGACAGATTGGCCGTCGGGGCTACGTTGTCTTGAGCTCGCGGGGCTTCGATTCATTACCCAACACTTCCGCCAGATATGTAGCGATGCAGAGGCAGACAGGCTAAAAAACAAGCGTCTTTATTTGGGCGAACTTGTGCCCGCGAGTCTAATGACTATGGTTGTCAAGTCCGAGTAGCCGAGAGGCACAGATTCAACTATCTTCCTCTTCCTTGTAGGCCAAGCGCACGAAGGCGTAGCGCATGCCAGCCGGGTCTTGCTGGTGCTCTTGCCATGATTATTGCGGCCACTTGAACTTGAACCAGGCCAACCTGTCACGGCAATATATAGTAACGATTCGGGGACGTTTTTTTAGTGAAAACGGGACCTGGGAAGATAGAGATAGACGAAAGTGTGTTTGTGGTGCTTGGTGGCACGCTCGTGAGCGGGCGCGTGAAAGAGATTCTTAGGAGCGTCGAAAAAGAAAGTCGGACAGAAGCAGTCGGGCAGCAGTGGCAGAACGAGGGTTGTGGCGGCAACCGCCCGTTACGGTGCGCAACCTGTCACGACTGGACTGCAGACGACCTCGGGCGACGAGCTACGCCAAGCGACGACGGTGCTCGTGGTCACGGTAGAGACCTGCTGGCGAGTCGGCGTCTACGAGGGCTGCCGAGTCAGGGAAGCTGAGGCGTGCTGGGCCGATCTATCGGGTGTGCTCAGGCGTGGCCGATCACGGGTCCGACCAGCAACCGCACAGCGAGCAGCTGTCCGAGCGACGGCCGTGGTGCGACTGCAACTCCGGGACCTTCCCGAATCCAGTAGACGCGGCGACACGTCGCACCATCTGAACAACAGTGGCGTGAGTGATTGAGGTCGAGTGGTGTGCGAACTAGATTCGCTGTGTCAGGGACGCGTGAACCGTGACTACGTGTTTTAAACCTGCAGAGCGAACTGCACTGGCACGAGTTAGGTGTGCATGTATGCAGCTTTAGTTCATGTATGTAATTATGTCCAACTTGTATAAGCGTCCTGTCTTTGTCTATGCCCTATTCCTTGTCGGTTGAGCGCCTGGCTTCACACGAACCTCTCACGATTGGCGAGCCTGCCAGGATCGGCTAACAACAGTTGTAGCCAAGGCTCAAACAGAGGGCTGAGACATGGACAACGACAGTGTCGTTGGTATTGGGAAAGAGTTAGGACTAAAAGATGCTGAACTGAGGGCTTGGGTGGGGCAAAAGCGTATAAGATTACGCGATGAGCGCGCTGAAGAGCGAAATGCTCTAAAAGAGGAAATGGCTCTGAAGCAGCAGCTTACAGAACAGAAGCTTCGGCTTCAAGAGAGTACCGCTAGTCCGCAAGCCGCCGATAACATAAATGCTGCGAGCATGAACGCGTCCGTTGCATCAAACGTGTGCAGTCCCCACAAACTCATACCTCCGTTCAATGACAAGAGGGACAACCTAGACGAGTACCTACAACGCTTCAAACGTGTCGCCACCTGTCAGGAATGGCCGCGCGAGAAATGGGCATTTCATTAAGCTTTTGTATGACCGGGGAAGCTTTGACTGTAATCGGGTGCATGGACCCGATTTAGACTTGGACTACGGCACGCTCAAAAGGGCACTCCTCCAACGTTTCCTGTACACGGCAGACGGATACCGGGAGAAATTCCGTTATGCAAGGCCCGAAAATAGAGAAACCGCCAAGCAGTACGCTTCGAGGCTCTCGGGGTACTTCGATTATTGGTTAGAGCTCGCGGAGATGGAGAAAAGCTTTAAGGAACTCGGAGAACTAATGATTGCTGAGCAATTTGTGAAGGGCTGTTCCCCAGCATTAAGAGTTTTCCTGAAGGAGAGATATTGCCAAACCATACAGGAACTCTCTCAGGCTGCCGACAATTTCGGCGAGGACCAAACTTTGCTGAACTTCGGTCGACAGCGACAAGAGAAGGAAGCGACCCAAGGGCCCAGCTTGAGAGCAGATCAAACGAAGAAAACACCTCGAGGAGACAATTGCTGTTTTCTATGCGAAAAGAAGGGGCATAGGGCAGCCGAATGTTGGTCTCACACGAAAGGGAATTACTGAGACCGAGGTCGAATAGGCGAACAGTTGCGTCCTAACAGGAACAAGTTATCCCCCGGAGGAGAGGGCAAGAGAGGGGGCTCGTGCGCGGTCTCAGTAGATAAAGCAGAAGAAGTAACGATGAATCAGGAGGGTTATGCCGTCTTACAGGACGGAGAGACAATCCCGATCGTGAGTGCGACGGTAAGCCGAGGAGTTACTGCTGGTGGGCCTCGAGACATGCCAGTGATGAAAGCGCTCTTGGATAAACATGAAGTTACAGTGCTGCGAGACACAGGCTGTAACACTGTTGTAGTGCGACAGGCGCTGGTAGGTAATAAAAAAATTTCCGGGACTTATAGTCCGGTATTCCTTCTCGATCGCACAGTAGGATATTTACCAGAAGCTGTGGTCTTCTTGGAGACACCATTTTTTAGTGGTGATGTTCGAGCAAAGTGCTTGCAAGACCCCATGTACGATGTAGTCTTAGGAAACATCCCAGGAGCTGTGGCACTAGACACATCGAGAAGGACCCAGAACCGAGCCACTCGTGTAGGGGAGGAAGACGACGTAAAACAAACGAATGCGCCTCATCAACCCATTGATGTCATTGAACAGGAGGTACCCTGCAGTAGCGACGATGTCAAGAAGGGTGAAGAAGTACGAAAAGGAGGGTTGAAGACAAACCTCCACAACAATAATGATTCATGGGATGGATCGGTAGCAACAAAAGACGACCTGGACAACTTCCGCGCGGAAGATGGTCACGTCCCGATGAAGCAGACCCAATACTGGCAAGTCCCCACGGCCATCGAGTCGAAAAAACTCACAGCTTTTTCCTCTGACTCTGGCCTCTACCAGTTCAAGTTCATGCCGTTTGCGATTAAAACTGCACCAGCAGTGTTTACCGGACTGATGCGTGCGGTCGTTGGAGATATCCCAAACGTGCTCCATTACTTCGACGATGTGCTTATCGCTACAACTACGTGAGAAGAGCACGTCGACACTCTACAGCTTTTCTTCACACGTGTTCGGCAGGCCAAGCTTACCATAAAACCCAAGATGAGTGAAGTGGGCCTCCATAAAACATGTTTTCTGGATCATGTCGTCGGCCAAGGGAAACTACAGACGATGAAAAGTACCACTGACAAGATCCAAGCGGCTGCAAGGCCACAAACGAAAAAAGACATGCGAGCATTCCTGGGCCTCACCGGGTACGACAGAGATATAGTACCCAATTATGCAGAACGGACGCACGTCTTAACGGAGCTAACAAAGAAGGGGGCGCCAAACAAAGTCATCTGGAATGATCAGCATGAAGTGGCCTTCCAGGAGTTGAAAAACGTGATCATAACACAACCTGTATTGCGATCTCCCGATTTGCAAAAACCGTTTTGCGCACGGACGCATCATCACGCAGCTTAGGCGCGGTCTTACTTCAAGAACTTGAAGGTTGCCCCTACCCTGTCTCCTATTCCAGTAGGAAACTGCTGCCCCGCGAGGCAGCGTATTCCACGATCGAAACAGATTGAATGCCTCGCCGTAGTGTGGGTAATTCAAAAATACCATGTCTTCCTCTATGGTCGACAATTTATATTGCAATGTGACCACCAACCACTGGCACACATTCAATCCGCCAAACATCTTAATCAACGCGTACCCCGTTGGAGTCTTCGACTGATGGAATATGACTTTACAGTTAGCTACATACGAGGCTCAAAAAATGTAGGCGCAGATTACCTGAGCCGAGCTACCACATAGCTACCCTGTGTGTTGAACCTTCGGTGCGCTAACAGGGCAATCTATGTGCCTGTGCTAGTCATGCTTCACTGTGATTGCTGTGTGTGTGCCGTGTGCCGCTCTACAGACTGCTTACCTAGGCGGCACGACGTTCTAGAAGCGGAGGGGGGGAGGGGAGTGTGACGATTCAGGGACGTTTTTTAGTGAGAACGGGACCTGGGAAGATAGAGATAGACGAAAGTGCGTTTGTGGTGCGTGGCGGTGCCGCTCGTGAGCGGGCGCGTGAAAGAGATTCTTCGCAGCGTTGAAGAAGAAAGTCGGACAGAAGCAGTCGGGCAGCAGTGGCAGAACGAGGGTTGTGGCGTCTACTGGCCCGTTATGGCGCGCAACCTTTCACGACTTGACTGCAGACGACCTCGGGCGACGAGCTACGCCAGGCGACGATGGTGCTCGTGGTCACGGTCAAGACCTGCTGGCGAGTCGGCGTCTACGTGGGCTGCCGAGTCAGGGAAGCTGAGGCGTGCTGGGCCGATCTATCGGGTGCACTCTAAGCCGAAAAAGACTAAAGTGGGGTATGCCATTGGTTCTTTAGGGGTCTAAATGCGCTGCCACAGATTTTGAACCAATTTTGGACTAACTGCGGGAGTAACTGCAAGGGCTCAAGTGTTACCCCAAGCACTTACTCCACTTGGTTTAAATGTTGGTCCCAGTAGAATGCTCCAGTTGGACTAACAGTTGAACCATCTGGACCAATGGCAAAAAAATGGCGACACTGCGTTTGTGCAGTATATTTTATGTTTATTCCAATTTAATCAGCACTGAAGATCATAGTATGTAATTCATGCAACACACACACACACACACATACATACGGACTATTATTTCAAAGTAAAACACCGCAAACACTGACTGCCCGCGCTGTACTACAGAGAACAGACTCTCGGGTATATATAGCACAGTATTTTGACCTCCCATCTAGTGCCAGTGGGCGACTTTTACTCGGCTTAAGAAAACAATAAATATTGACACCGTAACGCGAAAATTCACATGGGCTTATTCGTAGCACCGATGCGCATCGATCTTTTATTATGGATCCATCTAATCTTCAGCATGCCTCCAGCCCGAGAATACGAATTATCAGCTGGTATTCGATCATGTCGGCCGAATCAGCGTTCGCAGTGCTGGCGCACGAGCCCGCAAACACAAACAAAGCAGCGGCGCTTGTGCGGGAACGCCGGCGAAGCAGCCGCAGGCGCCCCGCCAATGCCATACCGTGTCGGCTTGCCGACGGCGTCGCTAGGCTTACGACGAGTACGGCTAAACGACCGCCGGCGATCGCAACATGCGGCTCGCGTGGAATTTTGTCGTCGTTATTTTATAGTCACAAATGAACAATAGGTAAGTGCCCCATGTTCGCTGTGTCTTACCGAGTGATGTAGATATCTGTATACTTACAGCGACGAGACCGTTCGCAGGTACGGCTCTTTCATCGTGCTGGTAAGGCACAACCTGTGTGCCGCTGGCCGCACGATTAGTCGTATCCGCGATCGCCTACACGTTGGATTTTTGATAACGGTTGTCGCATGGATAAAAAGACATAAGTTTGCCTGAGCTGCTATTTTCGAAAACTTGTACGCGACGTTTCCTTCGCTTGTGCCGGCAATGCACTCACACCGGCAGCCCGCTTGATACCGATGACGTACGAACCCTACTTTTCCTATATATCGCTTTGAACTTGTGGTCACTGTGTGGGTACACGATCGCTGATGAACAGCTTACCTTTATTCATCTTCTATTCGTTTCATAGTGCTTCACTTTCACAGTGGCGTATAGCCTATTTAACTTGTTTTCATGATCGCCGACCACGCCGAGCATTGCAGTGCAGCATCGACGGGAGGCGATCGCGGCACAGTTGCCCTCCCCGTTGGTACCTTCATTGCTGGGCGTTTGCGCAAGACACGCATTGTCACACATTTAGTTCCTGTTGGACGAACCGTTCGTCAATTGGTTTAACGACTGCAGTTAGTCCAACTCTGCCGAATTTCGGCTTAGAGTGTGTGCTCAGGCGTGGCCGAGCACGGACCGACCAGCCACCACACAGCGAGCAGCTGTCCCAACGACGGCCGTGGTGCGACGGCCGGGGTGCGACGGCGACTCCGCGACCTTCCCAAATCAAGCAGGCGCGTCGACACGTCGGACCATCTCGACGACAGTTCCGTGAGTGGTTGACGTCGAATCTAGTTCGCGCACCACTCACGCCACTGTCGTCGAGTGGTGGCGAACTAGATTCGCTGTGTCAGGCCGCGTGAACCGTGACTACGTATTTTAAACCTGTAGAGAGAACTGGACTGGCACGAGTTAGGAGTGCATGTATGCAGTTTTAGTTCATGTATGTAATTATGTCGAACTTGTATAAACGTCCTGTCTTTGTCTATGCCCTGTTCCTTGTTGGTTGAGCGCCTGGGCCCCCACGAACCTCCCACAATATATATATATATATATATATATATATATATATATATATATATTGTTACGACCTCAGTAGGCGTCTGGGGGTTTATTGATACACGGTTCGAGGGACGAGCCGTATCGGCGCAGGCAGATGATGATGATCTTCTTCTTCCACACCCCTTGCTTCTTTTTCCTTCTTCGTCCGGCACATACGTGGCGTAACATTTCCCCCCTCGCAGACAAAGCGCGCCGCGCGTTTCATGCAGTGTCGCGTTGACTGAAAGGCTTCAGGCGAGCGACATGCGTGACCTCTGTCTTTCTGGAACGTCTCCCGCTAGCTGTAAGACGTGCGATGCGGTAGTCGACTGCGCTCAGGCGGTCAAGGATAACAAAAGGTCCGATGTAGTGCGCGAGCAGTTTTTGGCACAAGCCACGTTTGCGTAAAGGCTTCCACACCAACACGAGATCTCCCGGAATATATGTGGCCTGCCGGTGCTTGCTGTCATAACGAACTTTCGATCTGTCTTGCGAGGCTATTGTACGTAAACGAGCAAGACGACGAGCTTCTTCGGCGAGACAAAGAGTTTCTGCTAGGGAGATTTCTGATTGGTCCCGATCAGAGAAGGAAAATATTGTATCCAGAGTATAACGGGGGGGTCGAACATAGAGGAGGAAGAACGGGCTGTAGCCGGTGGTCTCATGTTGGGAAGTATTAAACGCGTACGTGACGAACGGCAAGACATCGTCCCAGTTCTTGTGGTTCGAAGCAACGTACATAGAAAGCATATTCACCAGTGTTCGAATTGTTCGCTCGACGAGACCATTCGTCTGCGGGTGATAAGGCGTCGAGTGTCTGAGCTCTGAGCCACACATACGGAGAAGTTGTTCGACAACGTCTGCCGTGAATTGACGTCCACGGTCACTTATGATGACGCGAGGGGGCCCATGACGCAGTATGATAGAATGGAGAAGGAAGGACGACACTTGACCAGCAGTCGCGGATGGCAGGGCAGCAGTCTCGCAGTACCGAGTAAGATGGTCAGCACATACCACAATCCATCTGTTGCCTTTCGATGAACGCGGAAAAGGGCCCACCAGGTCAATGCCAATTTGTTCGAACGGAAAACTGGGAGGCGTCACAGGTTGTAGATGTCCGGCCGGAGCTGCTGAGAGAGATTTGTGCGCCTGGCATTGCGCACAACTGGCCACGTACAACTCAACTGACTGGCGCATACGTGGCCAGTAGAAGCGTTCCTGGGTACGATGAAGAGTGCGCGTCGTTCCGAGGTGACCTGAAGTGGCGTCATCATGCATGGCGTACAAAACAGATGACCGTAGTGCCTCTGGAACCACCAGCAGGAAGCGGGAACCGGTGCCGGAGATGGATTTCTTGTACAGTAGACCATCACGGACGCAAAAGCGGCTTTCCGGAGTGGATGCTTGTGCGATCACGAATAACGGATTCAAACTCACGTCCTTCCGCTGCTCAGTTTCAAAGGTGGCCTTATCCGGGAACGCTGGTGCTACGGACGCAATCAGATGATCGAAATCGTCAGCGTCGCAAACTGTAGCATCAACTGGCATCCTTGAAAGGCAGTCTGCGTCCGCGTGTTTCCTGCCGCTCTTGTACGATACCGTGAAGTTGTACTCTTGCAGCCGGAGGGCCCAGCGTGCTAGACGGCCTGACGGATCCCGAAGGTTGATAAGCCAGCACAAAGAATGATGATCCGTAACTACTTGGAAAGGACGACCGTATAGGTATGAGCGGAATCGCTGCACAGCGAAGACGAGTGCAAGGCATTCTTGTTCGGTCACAGTGTAATTGCGTTCCGGCTTACTTAAAGTACGACTGGCATATGCGATTACGTGTTCCACTTGATTACATCGCTGTATCAGGACTGCACCTATGCCAATGCCGCTTGCGTCGGTGTGAACTTCAGTCGCCGCAGAAGGATCGAAGTGCCGCAGGATAGGCTGCGACGTGAGCAAGAACTTCAGTTGGTTGAAAGAAGTTTCACAATCAGGAGTCCATTCAAAACTAGCACCTTGGCGGAGAAGACAGGTCAGTGGAAAGGCAACTTCTGCAAAGGCGGGAATAAATCGGCGAAAGTAAGAGCAGAGGCCCAAGAAGCTCCGAAGCTCCTTCACTGAGCCAGGTGGTTTAAAAGCTCTAACAGCCGCCGTCTTATTCGGGTCGGGCCTGATGCCATCCTTGTTGACGAGATGTCCCAGCACCAGTGTTTGTCGAGCTCCGAAATGACACTTCTTTGCATTAAGAACCAAGCCAGCATTTCGAATACATTTCAAAACCAGCTCTACCCTTTCGTTATGTTCACTGAATGTACGCCCGAAGATAACACCGTCGTCAAGATAACACATACAGATGTTCCACTTCAGGCCGCGCAGAATGGTGTCCATGAATCTTTCAAATGTAGCGGGCGCGTTACATAGACCAAAAGGCATCACGTTAAATTCATATAGTCCATCCGGAGTAACGAAAGCCGTCTTTTCTTTGTCCATTGAATGCACAGGTATTTGCCAATAGCCTGAGCGTAAGTCTATGGACGAAAAGTAGGATGCTGAATGGAGGCAGTCTAGAGCGTCATCAATGCGTGGGAGAGGGTAGACATCTCTCTTTGTGACGGAGTTTAGACGGCGATAGTCCACACAGAATCTCCAGGTACCATCCTTCTTTTTGACTAGAATCACGGGAGCCGCCCAAGGACTCGATGATTCTCGAATGACACCCTTCTGCAGCATATCACGCACTTGTTCATCAATTATCTTGCGCTCAGACGGCGACACTCGGTAGGGTTTCTGGCGGATGGGCTGTGCTGTTCCCGTGTTTATCCTGTGGAGAATCCGAGACGCGGGAATCGAGGGCGCATGGTCATGGGAAAAATCGAAAATCGCCACGTATTTCGACAAAACGTCCAGAAGCATGCGGCGTTTGTCAGTAGTAAGTGACTTGTCGATCATAGGTAAAAGTTTTGAATCGGCCGTAGAAGTATTGGCTGAGGCCCCACCTGGAGCATCACTGAGGGCAGCCACTGCCATCGGTGAGTATGTTTTGAACTTGGCAAGCTTCAGTCCTCCTGGTAGAACCACCGACTCAGCTGAACAGTTTACCGCCCATAGTCCTGTGCGTCCTTGAACGAGTGACACTATGCAATGCGGCACCAATGTGTTCTTCTTAATGCAACTGAGATGAAAGGGCTCCACTAATGCGTCGAACGCACTGTCACTGTTTTCAATGCGTGAAGAGTATACAGGAACACAGACTGCAGAGAATGCCGGCACAATGCTATCTTCACTGACCCGGAGCGCACCGTGCTCCCTGTCTGAATTCTCTAATAGTTCTCCAGGGGCAGCATCACATATGTACACCTCTCCATTTCTACAATCAACAGTGGCGCCACACATTCGAAGGAAGTCAATCCCCAGGATTATGTCGTGTGTGCTCCTTGGAAGAATCGTAAACTCTGTGACAAACACTTGATCACCCAAGCACACTTCTGCGGTACAGACACCAATGGGACACAGCGAGTTACCACCAACGCCACAGAATGTTGTTGCCTTCTCCCACAAAAACATCACCTTTTGTCCTAAACGGTGTTTAAAAGCAGCACTCATAATCGAAACTGTAGCACCAGTATCCACCAAAGCCATCGTACACACACCATCAACAAAAACTTCTACCTTGTTCTTGAACATCAACACAGACGGGGGTATTTCGTTTTGCAGCAAGTCACCAGCGACCTCACCCCCATCGGCCGCACTGTTTAGTTTTCCTGATGTGGTGACGATGGGCGGCGCCGTGGCGATGGAGACCGGTGGGATCGAGGCGCAGGAGGTGGCGTCACACTTCGATCAGAGGCAGGGGAGTTGTTGCGCCAGTGTCCGTGCCAGAAGCTGCTGCCGGGTCTTGAGTCGGTGGGCCAGTGTCCTTGAAAAGGTGGGACAGCAGGTTTATCGGTCAAGCTTGTCCACTGATCATAGCGTGGTATGCGCGAACGATCGCAATACCTCGATATGTGACCAGTCAGACCACAGTTGTAGCACACAGGCGCAGGACGAGGTCGTCGCCGTTCTTCGAAGTGTTCACGTCTGCGAGCGTTCGCGTAAGCCCGAGATTCAATGAAATCAGTTGTCGGTGGGTGGTATGGGCGTACGGAACGGAAACGTTGAGGGTACTGTGATCGCTCGTAAAAAACCGGACTTGACTGCTGAATACGCCGAGGCCCTGCAACCTCCGTTGCGTTGACGGATGGATGTTCATAAACTGTAAGCTGTGGGGCAGTGGTGTCCTGCGGGAAATAGGATGGAGACGTGGCAGCTGCCCGTTCACGTGTCATTTCGCCATGTCTGAGTAACTCTTCCCGAACAATTTGGCGGATGGTTGCCGAAAGGTCACCAGTTGAGGCCGCTTCTATGCTGGCTACTGAGGTGACATTTGCCAGACGACCAAACTTAGGCGCTATTCTGCGCTGCTTCAGGGTTTCAAACGTGCGGCAGTGCCGTACAACGTCAGACACTGAAGTCAGGCTTTCCCTGCTAATAAGGAAGTTGTAAACATCTTCTGCAATTCCCTTCAGCAAATGCCCCACCTTGTCCTCTTCCGACATGCTGGAATCGACTTCCCTACACAGCCTCAAAATCTCTTCAGTATACACGGTGCAGGTCTCACCGGATAGCTGGGCCCTCTGTGCAAGACTCTGCTCGGCAAGCTTCTTTTTTGCAGCTGAGTTGCCGAAACACTTCTTGATTTCTTCAACAAAGCGTTCCCATGTTGTCAGAATATCTTCATGGTTCTCATACCAAACGAGGGCAACATCAGTGAGGTAGAAAACAACGCGTGACAGTTGGGAGGCAGCATCCCATTTGTTGCAGTTGCTTACTCGCTTGAAATGTTTGAGCCATGAGTCCACGTCGTCATTGGCCCTCCCGGAGAAGGTTCGTGGCTCTCTGTGATACGGCCAAGAACTGCTGGGGACTGGTTCCCGAGCTTCTGTTTCGTCAGGCATGATGGCCAAAGAAGGAGGCAGGCCGGCGAGGCGACGACTCCGGCGAAATCCGAGGGGTAGCGGTCCCGTCGTTGGTTCCTATACCCAGCACCTCCACCACTCTGTTACGACCTCAGTAGGCGTCTGGGGGTTTATTGATACACGGTTCGAGGGACGAGCCGTATCGGCGCAGGCAGATGATGATGATCTTCTTCTTCCACACCCCTTGCTTCTTTTTCCTTCTTCGTCCGGCACATACGTGGCGTAACAATATATATATATATATATATATATAGAGAGAGAGAGAGAGAGAGAGAGAGGTGTTGTTCGTCGAGAAAGGTTCAGGCGTAGCTTTTCGAAAGGCTCTACGAGGCATGTCTGGCAAACGGTGAGTGCGTGGGCTAGCGACAACTACAGCCACCGATCATTGTCGTTGTCTTCAGGGCCAGCGGAGCGTCCGTCATCCATAGTGACAACTCCCCGTGAAATAAGGAACCATCATGACGACCTATGTATCAGTAAACGCGGGAGGGTCGGAACACTGCTTAAGTATCGACGCTTGAACAATTACTCGGCCCCGACGACAATTGTCAGAAAACGGTTCCAGTGGCTCGATGAGGTAATTTAACGTTGAAGTCTTTTGTAATATACGTAATGGGCCTTGGTACTTGGGGACCAACGTGATAGAAAAACCACGTGTAGCAGAAGGCGCACGCAGCCAGACAAGCAACCTGGATTGTAAGAGTAGCATTAGAGGATGCGTCATGGTGTTTTTGGTATTCTTGGTCGTGTTTCGTGAATAACCATGCCAGTGTGCGGCATTCTTCAGCGTATGTAGCGCCTCGAGATAGGATCTCTACTATGAATTGTGTCCATATATCTAGAAGGTTAGCGTCTATAAAGGAGGTAAAAATGAGAGATCCCAGTAGTTTTCCTAATGATGGAATTGTAGGCAAACGTAATAAATTGTAGTTTCGGTCCCAATTGGAGTCGTCTAAGAAGATGTGCGTAGACAGCACGTCACCGAGGGTGCCGTTGGAGCGCTCTGTCACTTTTTTTTATCAAGATACCCTAAAGGCCCAGAAGCCATTACATAGGGGAAGAATACATTGAATGGGGGCAAATAATGGATAGAAACATTCAACACTATATTAAATATACATGAACAAGAGTTAGTAAAACCCAAAATTTTTACAAATTAGAAAATGAATAGAGAAAAACGATCATAACAAGAAAAGCAATGGCTATTCAAACACTTACCAATAAATACTATTTTATTGCGTGGAGAACACTACTCTTAACAAGAATAAGCTTAGATCTTATGGAATGTTTGATGTGTATAACAAATCACTCATGATTGACAATGTGTCAGATGTCAGTAGGCAAAAAGTTTCATGCACGAATGGCGATGAGGAGTGGTGAGTGATAGAACAGATTAGTGTGAGCTGAACGGGGTTCAAATATATACTAGTGATCCAGTCGCCAAGATATATGACGAGCCGGTTTGCTATTGAAGGTATCGTGGGATGACTGATTGTAGTGTAGCCTATGAAAGGAGGACAGCAGTGTCAGCATTCTGCGCCTTTTTAGCGGGGCGAGGTTAAGTGAAGATTTAATATCTATAGTTTGCAACATGGTCACCTTCCCTCCGCATGCTTCGCATAACGTTGATTCCCAGGTACGTGGGATCGGCCAAATTTTTTTATCTCGGCAAAGTCATGGTGCAGTAGTTCAAAGAAAACGTTTGAACATATTCCCAGTACCATCGAATTCCCTCTTCATTTAAACTTCGCTCTGGGTATCTGGAATTCGTCGCATGTTTTGATAAATCAAGCCACATTCATTTTCATGTTCTTCCACGTGAATCTTTGCATGAGCTTCCTATACGTCCTCCTATACGTCCTCATCGAGGTCAACAGCTCCGCTCCATATTAAAGCCCACCCTCCCCGGGGTCACCCTATGGGCTCTGTGACTGCACCTCAACGCAGCCATCTAACCCGCTAATCTTTGCGATGCAGGTTAGTAAGTCCTTCGTGCTGTTTGCAAAAAAATCTAGCAGTTACGTCTTGGTGCAGTTGCCGAGCCCACGGTGCTGTCTCGCCATTGCCGCCGTATGTGTTTCCGTTATTCATTCCTTGTTGATGTTGTCAGGAGATGTGGAAACTAACCCTGGCCCTGGCGGAAACGATGCCATGTTGACAGAACTTCAGAAAATAGCCGCAGGCCAATCCAAAGTGATTACCGAGGTACGGAGCCTCAAATCTTAGCTAAATAAATAAATAAATAAATAAATAAATAAAAATGGATGAATAAATAAACACTACTGATAGAACATTAACGGATTCATGCAAACGGATGACCGACCTAGAAGCACACTACCAGGCTGTTATTCCTATCGGAAACGACATCGAAAAGATGCGGCCACACACAAGCAGCATATCTCGCAAGATCGAGGAGTTGGAAGACCTCCTAGACGACGCGGAAAATCGGTCACGCCGAAATAACCTAATCTTTTACGCATCTCCGACCCTACTGACAGCGAAACATGGAACGATTCCGAAAAAAATAATTATCAATTTCTGCCACAATACTCTGGGAATAACCGTAGGACCTCATGACTTCGAAAGAGCTCATCGCCTTGGTCGTCATTTGCTCGGTAGAAATCGTCCCATAATCGTAAAATTCGCATGTTACGAAACAAAGGACTCGATCCTATCAAATGGCCGGAAATTAAGAAATACTAACTTTAGCATTGGAGAGGACTTTTCGCTCTCCGTTCGACACGCGCGAAGAGAATTAATAGTATTTGCCAAGGCTAAATCTGCTAAGTTCCCCTTGCGGTATAAAACCCTGCACATAGGTCCTTAACGTTATATTTTCAATAAAATGTCTAGCACAGTTAAAGAAATCGCATAGCAATCGCCCTGTCACCATGTACCTACAAACCAACAACGCCCGGCACTTGCCAAATGACTCTCCATTTCCGTGATATTTGCTAACATCTGCAGTTTCCTTCCAAAGCGCGAACTCTTATCGAACATTCTTTTGTCTTCCGGAAACAATATACTGGTACTAACTGAAACTTAGCTCAACTACAACGTTTCGGACGCTGAAATTCTGACTGACTTACCTGAATTCCGCGTGTATCGTAGTGACCGAAAGTGTACTCGAGGGGGTGTTCTGGTCGCAATTCACCAAGGTATATTATGTTCCGTTGTACACGTCGCATTCAACATTAAATTATTATGGCTCATTGGTCACGCTCCTTTCCTAACAGTACTTCTTGGCATTTGTTATAGGCCACCGCATACTAATCCAGACTTCTGTAGGCACCTAAACAATAGCCTAAGGCAACTTGTTGCCACTTGTCTTGTCTTGTCTCCTAGGAGATCTTGGCTCATACCCACATGGAAGATTGGCCACACTGTACCTCATAATAAATCATTTTTACAACGCTTGCTAAAAGAAAAATAAAGAGAAATTAGATAGGAACAATAATATTGTTCCTTTGAAAAACGTGCAAAATTGCAGAAGAATGCGATATTTCAGAATATGTAAAACAAACTAACAAGAATGAGGAAGGGGGAGAAAGAATTGGATATATCTGGCAGTACCACTAGCAGCGTATCCTTCCGGTTGCCTGAATGAATTTATGTAGCGCTGACAGAATAGCACTGCGGCCCACACCCAGCTGACTGGCTCCAAACGATAATAGGGTGGATGTATTGACTGGCAATCCGAGCATACCAATCAGTCTTTCAAGAATTATTCGGCGCAGTGAAGCGAAGCGGCGGCATGTGAGAAGAAAAAGATCTATTGTTTCCGGTTCATTGCAAACTACACATAGGTTAGTTAATAAAATCCTGATTTGTTGAGATAAAAATTTAACAGAGGAACTCTACAGCGAAAGCTTGTGAGGGTCACCTCACATTGACGGGAAAGGCATTTTGCGGTGTTCCATGTGAATTGCAAGTGCCGAAATTCTTCAGATTGTAGAAGTGACGTTTCGTTGATTTTTAAGATTAACAGGCGTTTGATTCGTTCGGCAGTAATAAAAGAAAACTGTGAAGCTTCTAGCACCACCGGGAAATTTAAAGATGCCGAAGCGAGCGAATGAGCAATTTCATTTAGTTCAATTCCACTTACCCCAATGCTCGCATCCTTCTCTTTGGTGACTTCAATTACCCGAACATTAAATGGCATAGCCTAGGCATTTCCTCATTATTATGTCATGCAGAAGCTAAAAACTTTATTGACATGTGTTTAAATTTTAACCTGACCAAGGCAAGCCTGACCAAGTCAGGCTTTTACATAGCCTTTAGTCGTGTCCCCCAAGGCAATCTTGTTGAATTTCGCCTTGAATAAAAGCAAACCAAACCAAACCTGAGTCAGTTAGTCTCGAAACCAACACGCGTTACGCAAAAAACAGCAAACATCCTAGACCTCTTACTAACTAACAGTCCTGAGAACCTTTCATCTATCAGTTATTTCCCAGAAATCAGCGACCATAAAATTATACATGCCCTATTCTCATTCAGTTCCGCTCCAAAGTACACATCCGCAAAAACAATAAGCCTTCACGACCGGGCAAACTACGGTGCAATAACTGAAGACCTTAGTACCTTTTTTTCTCAGTGCAAATCAGTGTTTCCCACTTGCACAGTACATGAAAACTGCTCAATATTCAAAAATAAATGAAGTGTGCTCACTAACATGTTAATTCCGAGGTTTACCTTTCATACTAATCACAATAAGCCATGGTTTTCTGTACGTTTAAAACGGCTGGAAAATAAAAAAGAAACGGCTGTTTCGCTCTGGCTAACGCCGTGACACCAGGAGTGACTGTGATAAATACTTCGAAGTTGAAAAATCTTATCTAGTTGAGATACGGAACGCCAAGCGTACATTTTATCATGCTGACTTACCAAAGCTACTAACCAGCAACCCCAGGAAATATTGGCAACTTTTAAATCCAAAGCAGACTCACGACATCACACTGACACGACGTGCACGAACCAGTGACATACCATGAATGTGGGGAAATATTTAACACCGCATTCGCATCTGTCTTTACTCAAGAACTTGACGCACCTTCACAGTCACGATCAGGTAACATCGAAGCATTCATGTCAACTATGTCGTTTTTCGAAGAAGTCATTACGTCTGTAATCGATAACATGAAGCTTTTATCATCTGCCGGTATGAACTCAATTAATTCTAAGCCACTGAAGAATGGTAAATGAATGTGTGCCGGCTATTCATCTTTAATTTTTTCACAGTAACTCGCCTCAGGAATCATTCGAGATGACTAGAAAACGGGGAAGGTCGTTCCAGTGTACAAATCAGGTAACAGAGACTCACCCTTGAACTGCCGCCCCATTTCATTAATTAGTGTACCCTGTGAAATCATGGAACACGTTAGTTACTCTCAAATCGCAAGTTTCTTGGACTCATGTATCTTTTTTTCATCAATCACAACACGAACTTCGTAAAGGTCTCTCCTGCGAAACACAATTAGCACTCCTTCTTCACGATTTGCACACTAACCAGGACCGTAACATGCAGACTGAATGTAATTTTTCTAGACTATGCGAAAGCTTTCGATAAAGTTCCTCACCGCTGCCTTTTGCTAAAACTTTCACACCTGCACCTAGACCCTAACATTCTTCGTTGGATTGAAAAGTTTCTCACTAACCGTTCTCAGTCAGTCTTTGGTAAAGGTCACCTATCTAACTCTCTCCCAGTCACATCAGGCGTTCCCCAAGGATCTGTCCTTGGTCCCCTTCTATTCCTAGTATATATTAACGACTTGCCCGATCATGTATCCTGCAGCATTCGCATGTTCGTAGACGACTGTGTTATTTATCACACTATCAGTAACCAGCATGATGAGCTGTATCTCCAAACCAATCTTAACAACGTGCTTAGCTGGTGTAACACATGGTTAATGACCCTTAATCCTTCTAAGTGTAATCTTGTGTCTTTTTCCCGTCGCCACAGCCCATATCGCTTGCATTATTCTATCCTTACCACCGCAATTGAATCAGTACCATCTTATAAATATCTTGAAAAAACCCTTGTCTTATAACTTATTGTGGCGTACCCATATCGCTAATGTAGTTTCAGCACCTAATAAAGTACTTGGTTTTCTCAAACGCCATCTCCGCCAAGCCCCCCTACATGTAAAATTACTTGCGTACAAATTTTTAATCAGACTGAAATTAGAACATGCATCTGCTATATGGAGCCCACATCAAGCGTATTTAATCAAAGCATTAGAAGCGGTAAAAAACCCGGCTGCAGCGGCTGCATTTCTGATGGAGGCGGAAATGTTGTAGGCCCGTGTACTCAGATTCAGGTGCACGTTAAAGAACCCCAGGTGGTCGAAAATTCTGGAGCCCTCCACTACGGCGTCTCTCATAATCATATGGTGGTTTTGGGACGTTAAACCCTACATATCAATCAATCAAATCAGCGGTAAAAAACCGTGCTGTGAGATTGATTCACTCATCTTACTCATACGATATCAGTAATTCATCTTTGAAAGTGAAATCTGGACTACCACCCCTTTTTTGCGCCGCCGCACGGCAACTCTCATGCTTTATAACGAATTATTTCATTCTTCCCTCAATCAACCACCTTATATAGCAGACGCAGCACGCATATTTCATAGAACCAGTCATCCATTTCAGGTTTCTCGCCCATCATCGCGCACCATTGCTTTTTCTGCCTCGTTCTTTTTTCAAGCAGCCACGGACTGGAACGGCCTTCCCCGGGACATCGCCAACATCGCCTCATCATCTGCCTTTCAAGACCGTATTATTGATCATCTTCAATGCTAAAACAACTTTTACTGCTTATTGTTAACCTAAACAAAACCCCACCCCTTATGTAATGCCCCTCCTAGAAAGGGGACCTTTAAGGTAATACACTGAACTGAACTGAACTGAACAAAAACCATCGGGACCAGGGAATTCTGTGCTATTATGGCACGCTCGCAGAATTAGTGGGACACTCATTTCAGGTACGTGTATCCGACCATTCTCAAGTTGCAGTTGTTCTGTGCCTTCCCAAAGCGTCGCCACTATTATGATCTCGCAGTTTGTGTCTTTGAATAAGAATGAAAGCTTCAGCGAGTTGGTATGCATTCAACTAAATGGAACAGTGCACATGAGATCACGACAAATAATCGCCTGTCTGTGTTCTTTGTTTTTTCGTAGTCCTCTCGTGTGCGCTGTTCCACCAAGAAGATTGTGTCTTTTGGTACATGCAATCTTGAAAACGGATCAGCCTATCGATGCTCAAGTCTCGGGCATAGCGTAACTTGAAAACTGTATTACAGGATCTCACTCATATATTCAGCGAGCCCTTCTTTTGGCTAATCCAGCTGAAGAAGGTGTGTCAGATTATGGTTGTCAGTGACAAGCTTGAAATTTCGGCCTTCGAGGTAATCTTTGCAGTATCTTAGGTTCCTCATATGAAACGTGAAGTCTGAATCCGAAAGACAAGCGTTTCTGTCACAGGCGTATTCTTATTACTCAACCCATGCAACATCACTAGAATAAATGCCATCAAATTATACTGGCGCAATTTTGGATTGACTTCTACAGCAGGTTGCTAAGATACGGAAAAGAAGTTATTGGCGTTGAAGTGTAGGCTTTGGATTTCAACAAGTTGCAACAATGTGTCTGCCACATTCGGCGTTGACGAAAACGCGTTTGAGGTGATGATAAAAGCACCTGTGAAAATCTTTACTATTCAGACAACTAAGCCTCATAAGATTCATATTATTGGTCACGGCACCTTTGGCTATGAGAATGTTCGTTGGAGCGTTGGCATGAGCAGCAATAGCTTCTAGCAGAGTTGTGGTTGTTGCCTGCTGTGGCGTCGACATGAAGTTTTCGCCGTATAGTTTGTAGTCCGTGACGATAGGTTGGCCGTCTCGCTGTACCACATTGAAGGTGTCCTACAACTTGTCCTCTTCTCGGCTGTGCCAGCTGTAAATGTCTATGAAAACAGAGTGCCTTCATTAGTTTATTCAAGCTGCATGATTGCCATATCTTCTTTTTACTTCTTCCTTCTCGTCGCAGCTCTTGCTGACAGCCGCTGACGCCGAAGCATCACATGGTGGGTGCTCCGTTTGCTAGGGACGCGAGCGCCCACAGCTGTCACTACGGGAAAGGGCTGTGGACACATTCTGACGTACACTTAATGTAACGCGACTAAGAAATGCGTTCGCATTTAAAACTAAGGACCATCTACCTGAAGGGAACCCTGATGGGATGCGAAGCAGCAGCGTTGGGCACGGCATTGACCCGGTTGAAACGGGTGCCGACGCGGATGCTGCAAGAATGATTTAAAGTGAAGCACAGCGCAGCGTTTATTGGAGTAAACGTTTGTTCGAAACGCAAAGACACGGAAGGCGGGAGGCTTTGAAGGCGCTTGCGATCGGATTTCTTGGCTCGCGTCTCCTCGGTGCTATCCGCACGCCATCTGTATTCTCGAACGCCATCGGTGTTCATGACTCGCGCTTCGTTGGTGGCACTGGTCTTCCACTGCCGACTCTTGCGTACGGCTTCACTGGCTCACGCCTAGTCGGTGTCGATGTCACCATTCACGAATGCGATCGACTTCACTAACCATCACAACGCCAGTGAAAGCGGGCAAAGGTACGCGTGAAATAGCGTGGAGCATGCCGTGACGGCATCCCATCCGTCGGCGTTATCATGCGGCAAGGAGCGGCACGCCGTCCCCATTGTCGACGCCACGAGACTCTCGACCCACCGTTTCGCAGTTGCTTCTCGCCGGTATATGGAGAGAGGAGGCGCGGGTTAAATGATGCCCACGTGAGGAGTAGGTTCAAGCGTTGCTATTGGTGGGGAAGGTAAAACAGAGAGAGCTGACACGAGGTGAGTGCATGGCAGGTGAGGGAGAAAGATGTCAGACGCACTGTTAGGAGGGCGTGAGCTACTTGACACCGCTCATACACACGCGGTGAGAGGGAGCCATGTGGACGGAAAGACAGCGTTACACAGGCTAGTAAAACAGCTGCTTCGCATCTAAAAGATTGCTGCATTACAGGCAGGACTTCTCGCTCAACCCAGGCCACCCTCGCTGTCAGGCAGTCCAGCCGGCCTTTTCTTGACAGGTGAGGACACGTGTCTCCTTCCTCGCCCGTATGCGAGGAGAGACCATCACATCATCGACTAACAAAAAACTGTTTTGTGCGTTACCTTAAGCACACACATGGAAGGTTTGCCTTGTGAAAAACGCACAGATGCTACAAATAGCTGCAGCTACTAATGTTCCTATGTAATGACAAAGAGTGATATTTGTATACTGTGGCGGAACGGGGGTAACTTGACGAAATACGTTAAACAAAAGGTGACAATTTGCGATTCGAGTGCTAATTCCTTCAAAAAGGAAAGAAGGGCAAATTATAGCGTTTTTGTTTCACACAATATCAGTAAAACCGAAGAGACATTGATGCAAAAGCAAGTAGAGGTGATGGTACTAGAAGCAACCATATTGTCTTGACGGTTTCAAGTAGTATCTGAAAGATAATTGTCTAGATCATAGTATTATCACGTGTATGTGGCGTATATATATATGTATATATATATATATATATATATATATATATATATATATATATATATATATATATATATATATATATATATATATATATATATATATGATAAATTCGTGAGAGGGATAATCGGCACAGTATTTTCGTTTAGAGAGAATCGGACGCTTTGTGTTAGGCTAGACGGTGTGGTCCCTGTCAGCGGAATTTCATGTTTTAGTCTAATTTTATTTCTTCACATTTCAGTGACACTTACCACAATAACATTCCCTGTTCTTTTCCTGGCACCGTTATCTCTTAGTTTTCCTTATATTGCCTCCAGAAAAGTGCTTTGGCGCGAAGCGTATATTGAAATAGCATATTTTGTTTGAGGCTTCTATTACAGTGCACTACGGATTGCGTTGTGTAGGTATTTGCAAATTGATCTTATGTAGCTCTGCCAAGCTCCTTTTAGTTGAATCTTGAAAATACTCTGTGTATTTCACCTCATCTGAAGCATCTGATGGCGTAAATATTTTTCTCATATATTAAACAGTAGCGTATCAATTTTCCATAAGTATTGTAAGCCTGACAACACCTGATTTTGTGCAATATTACTAGGAATAATAATAATAATAATTGAAATTTAATTAGTGGCCTTTATTTCTATCAACGATAAAGGAGGCTGAAGGACGAAGTGACTTGAAACGCAAGCAACTTGACAGTGGCCGCAATTTGGTTACTACGACGAGAAAACATTTCACTTGGAGAAGCAGAGAACAAGAAGCCTCGCAGGGTGACAAATTGTCGCTTGCATCAGCTATTTTCGTGCGGTGTGGTGGCGGCTATGGTGAGGGAGTCAGTGCACCGCGTTCAGACCCTCAGTCAGGGCGGCCGCAGCTCGGTGCCCTCCCAAGGGTCACGCCCCAGAGGGGTGGAACACGCCCCCGTCTCGACAGCGAAACTTTTTCGCGACAGTCCCGAAGCTGCGCGACCCCGGGGCGGGAACCACGGGCCATTTCTTGGCGCCGTCGTTGGCGGATGCTTGACGTCTTCGTTGCTTAGCATGGTGAGCAGATAACGGCACGTTTCGGCGTTCTCGCGATTCTTCAGAAAAAAATGGGATAACGGGTGGGGCCTAATACGTTAAAGTTTAGATGAAAAACAAAACTCGCTATAGTTGCAAGAACGTGGGCACCAAGTGAAGGCAGTAACACTTCCTAGCTTACAGCGATATAGGTGACGCTGTAAGCCTAAGAAACGCGACAATGCCTAATAACATTTGGCTTGTTGTCGTAATTAGGCTTTTTAAGTTTTCGTTCATTCGTCCAACAATTCAAAAATAAAATCAGCTTACCGATGACATTGTATCTGCACCAAAAGTTTTTTCGGCCCTAGAGGACTTTGTATAAATCAATTTATATATTACTTCAAGTGTGTTTATATTTACATATTTTACACCTTTTTTAATGATATTGTTACAATATATCTTTCGTTGCGATTCTTGTACAAGCTAGTTCTATGGTTCTCATACGGCTTATTCAAAAAATTTACCGTGCTCTTGTATGTGTAATCATTCCCCTACGATATTGCCCAACTTGGAACCTGCAGGTATATTTAACAATTAAAATTCAAAATGAACAGGTTAGTAACAAATAAGGTTCACTTACAACCACTTCAGATAAAGTGGGAAATGGCTTTTTACGAATCGAGTAGCAAACTTCGATTTCTCGAAGCAACTTCACGTTTCCACGACGTTCGATGAGCAAACAAATATTCAAAATGTAACCATTCTTGCTTTAATACGAGACTGGTCAGGCGACGGCTGAGAACGTTCACAATTTACAGAAGCTATGTTGTGTCATGCAAACATGATTGGGTGAATGGATTATGTGTACACAGAGCTCAACTAAACAGTCAGCATTAATATGTGAATGAAGTACGTTTAGGATCTGCTCCTGGAACGGGTTTTAACGTAAGTTCGATAAGGCTTAGGATAGGGAGAGAATAAAGATGAAATAAGTGGTATACTGGCTAAGGTACTCGGCTGCTGACTCGCAGGTGGCGGGAATGAACCCCGGCTGTCGCGGCTGCATTTCCGATGGAGGGGGAAATGTTGTAGGCCTGTGTGCTCAAATTTGGGTGCACGTTAAAAAACCCGAGGGGATCGAAATTTCTGGAGCCCTCCACTACGGCGTCTCTCATAATCTTAGCGTGGTTTTGAGACGTTAAACCACACAAATCAATCAAATAAAGGCAGGAAAGTTAACCAAGACTGAGCCCGGTAGACCACCTTGCACTGGGAAAGGGGCCAAAGGAATTAAAATATAGAACCATAAAATATGTGCTGGAAAAGTATCCAACAGACTAAATTAGCCCAGGTCAGAACAGACATGAAAACAACGTTTTAAGTTTTTCGAAATATGTATGTTATGACACTGGCACCATCAACTACTCCACGCTTCCGCGAGCCATACGCCTATGGAACAGTAGAGCTAACGATATAGTCGTGGAAACTATCTCGGTGAAATTCAGGCAATCTCCTAAACGCGCATATCCCCGGCAGACCACATTCTGCCTAACTTATCACACCAAATGATCAGTGATTTCATTCTGGTGCATCCGCAGTTTCATGTGCGATGGCTTACATGTTGTAGTCTCCCCCTCTCCCCCCCCCTTTTTTTTGCACCCAAGGTATCCACTGTATCACTTGTATCCTTGTTGGTATTTTATCGTGCCTTATATTATACAACCTGTCTTTCACTTTTTCGTGTTACATTTATAGCTGGTTCTTGCATCATTCACCTTTTATAGAGTTTTGATTGTAGTAACCCTTTGTTTTACATGTCGTGTTCTTGCACAGCAACTTTGATTCTTCGTGTATATTGGTTTATACCTTTGCTGCTGCCCTAACTAAATCCATGTGGCCAAGTAAAGCATTTGAAATTAAGAAATAAATAATATATATCTGACTGATGGATGCATAGAGCGATTGTAGTAAACGATCTCTCAGAGTTTGGGGCTCTTTGTTCGGTCTCTTTTACATGGTGAAGCAAAAAGTGGGTAGCGCTTGAACACATAAAAAGGACGACATAAAGACGGGACTGGAACTGTGAGGAAGAATAGCGCATGTCCTGTCTTCATCTCGTCCTTTATAATTTCTGGCTCTGCCCTCCCACTTCAGTTTTGCTTCATTGCGAACCCAAACCAGCTCACCCACCTGTCTGTGATTCTGCACTCACACGCACGTCTCAAAAAAAGCTTTACTAGAGCACGCCCTGCAAGCTCGGTCAATTCAGGTATTGAAAAGTATCTATGAATGCGGAAAAACAGAGCAGTGACAAGAAGTGTGATAAACACATTACATACTTCTCTCGCATAATTTCTACGACTCTATAGCGATAACGTCCGTGCAATCGTTAGGATTGTCTGCACAGTGAATTCCCGATCACTCATTAGGATCACTTCGATAGTAAGTACTGCCTACGAATGCATTCTTTCGAGAAAACTCTATTCCTTGAGTGTGAAAATGGTGACTGTAATGCAGACTAGTATGTTCTCGCCTTCACGACTGTCTTCAAGATTCTGCCGTATGCCAGGAAATGAACTACCTGTTGTAAACAGTCATAACCCCCGTAAAAGTACATTCTTCTGTTCAGGCCGGCTGCTTCATACAGACCTTCAAAACAATTGTCATGCGACCATTATTCGCCATGCAGCTTACTTTCTTTGAGAATGAAACTACTTGCACTAAGTCGCACAAGACTGGTTAAGAGCATAGGTAGTGGGCACCTTGGTCGTCTTAACTTGACCAGATTTTTACCATCTCTCTTTCCAACCTTTTGCTATACAATGCTATCTCTCTTTTTTATATTTTATTTTTGTGTTTATCTATTCAGCCTTTCTCCTTCAACGCACCACCTAAATTCGGCAAGTCCAATACACAGGAACGCTAAAAATCAATAAATCAACAAATGAATGGCAACCGCCAATTTGGGGCTGCACGTTTACACTTCCCTGCATCTGCCGAGTGCTGGGGCTGCCATCTGGAGCATGCCAATTGATGATGAATAAAGTTTAGCATCGACGACACGCGGAAAGCATCGGCCATGCGAGACCTACTGCAAAAGACTACATGGTATTACAAGCGTGCAGCACTGCCGTGCGCGTTCATTTCTGTCACATTAGAACTGAGCTCATGTAAAAGTTTACTTGCAGTGCTGAACATGAGAGGTAATAGATCAATCATAAGTGAGGGATCTTACAGGTCCCTGCATTCATTTTCACTGCCTGGGATCGCATAATGCGCACAGAGCTAAAAAATGAGACTGCACAATTGCATTTGGATTTTACCCGCATAAATTGAAACAGCAAAGGAAGTTAATAAAACCTATGACTTCTTGCCTAGCATGATGATATTTACTACCATCCTCACGGCGAATAAGTAGCGGTCACAGGCCAAGTTGTGAAAAAAATGAACACACTGTTTCTGAGCCGCCACAGATTTCCTTGTCGGCAGTGCGAAGAAAAGCCACTTGTCTCATGAAACGTGATGTGTAGGACGTGATAGAAATTGAGTACCGCTAAAATTTAGAGGTGTAAACCTAATAGTATAACTCCTTGTTGGCTTTCTTGGTACATTGCAAAATCCGGTCTTACAAACGATCACATCAAAAATGTTAACAACGCCTCAAAGTTGCATGACGACCAGTTGTTCGTTCAACAGAGTGGAGTTCTGATGTATGGAGTCTGCCGTCACATAGCCAACTGACCATCACCTCTACGTAATAGACGCTTATTTTAATGGTAAAAAAATATAGAACGAAAACAAAACCTGCAAAGCTCACGTGCATCTTTACCTCTTCCCCACCCTATCCCTCAATAATTACTACTACTTCGAGGAGATTAAAAAAAACTGCATTCATATTTGGTGACCTCTGTTTAATGCCACAAAGCTGTCACTAGAAAACACGGTTCGCCTCTCCTGTCTGTTTTACGTATTTCAGGTGCCAGTTTGTCACAACTTCTGCCCGTATCGTAATTGGTATTCATTACAAGTAAATATTAAGTAAGACCATGTGAATAAATTAACAAGAAACAAAGCAAGGATGTGCGGTGGACTCGGTAAATGTTGGTTTATTTTTCAAGTAAAAGTCAAGCTTTCACTCCATAATGCACTATTCTCACCTGGCATAAGCTATTAAAATTAAGTTTGGGAAGATCAATTTTCATTATTCGTTGAACGCTTTTAAGTAGAGAACTCCATTTTCGGAGGTAAAAAATGCTTTATTGAAAACCTGTTGAAGTCTCTTGCAGAAATTTTTATTTTTACACTAGAAAAAAATAGGCAATTTTAATTCAGAAGATATGAGGTGGTATCGTGAAGTGACCACTATGCAGTACGGGTGCACTGGTCATTTTCGGTTAAAGGCCGCGAAGAGCCCTTCTTTCCCGTCAAGATCAAGGAGCCCTTTATGTAGCGCACATCTATATCATTATTGAGGGCGCTTGTAAATGTATATTCCAAAGCGCTTGCATAACAACAATGTAAAAAATATATCACCACTTTTTATGGCTCTTGTTGCCTATAATAACCACCCCAGGTGATCAACAACAATGGCGTGTTGCTTTCATTTCTATATTCCTTGGTATTAGCGACTAGGACGACATGATGTACGACAATATCGGCATATTAAGGAAAGAACCTAAGTTGTGCACTTGCTATGGTTAATTTTTTTACCTCATTTTATTATATAGCGTCACTGGACTAAATGCGAGCTGCAGGATAATGCATATTGTCGATATCAGGACTCGCACAATTCAGGAAAGTACCGACTTCAAAAATATATATTGTGTATTTATGAGCAGCAGGACGTCAGGAACCCTTTAAAATAAGACGGAGGCACAAGAAACACGTCTTTACTCATGCGAGCCGCAGCCGTGATCATGACGATGATATCTTCCTTCTGAAGGCGTTCGATGGTGTGTGACTGTGGTTGTTGTTGTTGTTTGTTAGTGGCGCATACCCACTGTGGGAGATCCGCCAAGAATCGAGTGGTTTCAAAATTTACTGTTCAGATTTGGAATGATGGAGGTTTAACAGAAAGATTACCAATAGCCTAGGAAAGTGTGGTGCTTAACATGATGCATACAAATATTTACATAAATAAATTTATTCTTAGAATAGAGCAATAATCTGATTTTATACATATATAATTATGTGGACCTGTTAGAATAATGAAACTGATTAATTAGTAAACCTATTAGTTTCATCAATATAGTCCCGGACGGCCGCGCATACTGTCGCATAAGAGAAACCAGAAATGGAAGCTCCAAAAGACAAAATGACAGGCAGAGATAAGTTCATACCAATACCACGTAAAGGTATTTTTAATAGGGTTTTCGCAATGTGTTGAACCGCCTGCAGATCAAAAATAAATGGTCTATTGTTTCCAGTTCATTACAGAATGCACACAGTGGCGAAGGTGCCTGAGCAGACCTGTGTTTATAGAAATTTAGATTTGCTACCCGGCAACGCAGCCTTGTGATAGCTACTTCTTGTTTCCGAGTGCGGCAAAAGTCTCTTCGTCAGGGATATAATAAATGGCGATATTCTGTAGAGTTTGTTAGTGCTGAACCTTTAAAGACTTGCATAAGCGTACGTCTGCGAAATCGAGCAGCAGTCACATAAGCGGATGATGCACACAGTGGTAGAATTGGTTCGCTGATTGACGACTTAGCTAAGGAATCGGCTATTTCATTTAGAAACAAACCTTTATGCTCAGGCACCCAAACTAGTCATACTTTTCTCTAATGCGCAGGTACTAGTGCACGGAACGCCTTTTTACGTGATTATCAGCACCAACAGAAATAGCCGCACAGAGAGATAGGGAATTTGTTATTGTGACAGCTCATGTAATTGCTGTACCTAACTTGCATAAGGCGAGCACTACTGCCAGAAACTTAGCCACAAAAACGGGTATGAAATCGGGTATACTCGAAGGGAATAAATCCAATTTAAAATCGGGCTGAAAATACCAACCCCTGACTTTTCGTCGTATTGCGATGCGTCTGTAGCAATAATAACGTTCTTTGTCATACGGCGCATGTGATCTTGTAGTAAACCATCGAAAATATTATGGGTATTTGGCATTATTAGGAAAAATGTTGTCAAATTGAATTTCCACCGGGGCTAAATTATCATTACTCGGCATGATGTCGCACATACGTACGTTTAGAGGCTCCAGTAAATTTTGCACCAATATAATTTGTGGCGTGTAAAATCGCGGCCATCTAGCAGCAAGAAATGATTCCTGGGTGGAAATAAAGGCTGTTTCTGAATGTCGTAATGATGATTCATAAATGCTTAAGGATGTCTGAACAGTCAGAAGGCGAATTCTACAAGAAAGCGGAGGGACCCTCGATTCGAGATACAACACGTCGTTGGCAACTGTTTTGGGAAGGCCAAGGCATAAGCGCAAAGCTTCTCTTTCCAGAAGAATTAGAGGTCACAACTTGTAAGCTGGAACTCCAGAGAAAAGTACACAACCAAATTCCAAAATGAGACGAACGTACATGCGATACATCATTACCAATGTGTCTCTTCTGATACCTATGCGGTAGTTGCTTAGCCTACGTAATATGCCAATGGCCCGCACACCTTTTCCGGCAATAAATTCGATATGAGGTCGCCAGTTAAGCGATGTGTGATAAATTACTCCAAGATATTTACCAGATTCCACCTGTGGTATATCCTTATGATGGTAAGACAGAGAGATGTTCACAGGGTATTGCAGCGGGAAACAATGAGGGCACATTTACTCGGATTAAGTAAAAAGCTGTTGCCATCGAGCCAGCTCTCCAATATATTAAGTAAGTCTGCGGCCGTTCATATAAGGTATGAATGTTATCTGCCATTGCAAAAAATGCGATATTGTCTGCATAAACATAAGTTGTTATATCCTGTTTACGTGGAATGGTGCTCATTAGTAAATTAAATAGCACCGAGGAAAGCATTGAGCCTTGCGGTGCTCCCCTCGTTTGGGTATGAGTAGATGATGAAAACCCATCGTTAAAACAATAAAATTTCCTGTCTGCAAGAAAATTGTGAAGCCAGGCTACTATGTATGATGGAAAATCAAGGTATTCTAATCAATCTTCAAAATACAGTGCTCCACGGTATCATATGCTTTAGCGATGTCTATGGTAACTAAAGCTGCATATTTTTTATGTAGCCGAGCTAATCGAAGCGGACTCTCTAAATCATTGTGGGCGTCCCAAATCGACAGCCAGCCCTGAACCCAATTCGGTAGGGACTTAGAATTGACCTCATGGTAATAAGTTCATTATTTCGTATATTGATGATTCTCTCAAGCAACTTCACTAAGTTTGATGTCAGTGCGATCGGCCTTATGTTATCCAACGTGTATGCATCATTTTCATTTTTTAGCAACCATACAATTTTGGCAAGTTTCCATTCTGGAGGTATCCATGCGTTCCCTAACGAATATTTCACTAGTTCTAGCGAAAGATTAGGTGATTCCTGGAGTAAACATTTCAACATAGAGTTCGTAATGTGTGAGTGGTCGCTGAGCAGCAGCTTGCTCGCTTGTTCCTGAGTACATGGCTCCTACCCACAACAAGGGATAGGCAATATAACTGGAAGGTAATGTAGAGAAACTTTTTCATCTTGAAGAGGGTGAGGTACAAAAAGTTCGCCATATGAATAAAAACACTCAAAAAGACTGCATATACACACTGTTAAAATAACACGTTCGTGAGCTTTCCACCATTCATCATGCACTTTTTTTACCGTCAGCAGGTCCACAGCCGCCGCTTCTGTAATATATTTTACCAGCCTTTTAAGTCATTTCATGCGTGGTGGTCCATCCAGGTGACCACCAACTTCCACGACACAGGGCTCTGTAGTGACTGAGTACAGTTCGTTTATTCTTTATTCCTTACTATTAGCAACACTTTCAATACCTCACTACCACTATCTCCTTTACTAACAACATAATAAGAACAGCACAGTTTTCAATCTGTAAAATTATATCACGTCCACCACCTAGCGCACCTCGAGGACGACAAGAGCCGGAAGACATCAAATGGAACTTGTCGCATCGAAGCCCAAACGAGGTAGCGTCATCTCTGTTAGATCGTAGAAAGCTTTTAGGGGTGAAGCTCCTCTTAGTCTAACCTTGCCCTACTTCAGACGTAATTGGCCAGATAGACAAAAGAAATGGACTGGCGGATACTGGCGGATGGACGGATGGACAGAAATACAGCATAGAGACAGACAGACATACAGACCGACGAACAGACGTACATACAGACAGACCGATGGACAGACACACAGGCAGACAGACAGACAGATTGATACACGGATAGACACACAGACAAGCCGACACACGGACAGATGGACAGACAGAAACCCAGACTCACCGACAGACTGACATGCAGACAAATGGACAGACAGAAAAAAAGACAGACAGAAAAAAAGACGGACAGCCAAACATACAGACAGACAGACAGACAGACAGACAGACAGACAGACAGACAGACAGACAGACAGACAGACAGACAGACAGACAGACAGATGGGAGGACGCTTCGCCCCTCTCATCATTCACTGCATGGATATGCTGTGATTTGTTTAAACGCCCCCATTTGTGTCCCGACACTGGGGCTCACGTGTTTCAAGAAGAAAAAGGACGAAGAAAATGCGGTGACATGCAGAGACCACGATGCTGCAGAAAATTAGCAGCCTAGATAGTAAAAATTACCTGAGCTGTCCAATCTTTGATTCCTAAGAATTGCATAATGATTTTGTGACGCTAAACACCAAGTATGCTAATATTTATTGCGTAATCGCTGAAGCATGCATGAAATAATAGTTCATTCGCTGATTTGACAACTCCAGTTTTTTTCTGCTGCGCACTATTTCCATCCATATTTTAGCTTTCGTAATCATTTATGCCTCCCTTTTTTTTCGAAAGGGGTCAAATGTACCTTAAAACTGAAAAAAAAGTAATTTTTGCTACAGACCGCCTAGTTGGGCCTGCTATAAAATCTTTGCTAAACAATTGGAAATCCTCATGGTCCCCTTTAAGAGTTGAACGGGACATTGATATTCTGTGCCTCGTGTGTAGTTCGAACAGTGTATTTTTATTGTGTGATATTACTCGACAAGTTTAACTTGTAGATTGCTACACTCTAATCGATAAAGTTGAAAGCAGCTGGTGTCACTGAAGCTTTCGCATTTGCTCCCCATTCTGGTGTGTATCATGCTTTGTACCTTGCATGAAATGTTTTCGAACTTGCTTTGCATCCCCTGCTTTGTCACAAGCGACGTGTGTGCCTTTTATAATAGGCGGCCGGCTTTAGAGCACAAAGGCGTAACGATAATCAGACGTTCTTGCGCCCTATGGCATTGCGTGCTTGTGACATGAATAGTACGGTGGTATTACTTGTTGTATTGTCTATCTTGTACACAGGACATGTGTTCTTGTAAAGCCTAAAGGTAACTTTCACAGCGATTCCAAGCAGAGGAAGTTCTTTTCACTGTATATCCAAGCAGAAGCGTGGCTCAGTGGTAGAACACCTACTTTCCAAGCAAGCGTCCTAGGTTCGGTCTTCACTCGGACCCGGAAATATTTCTCGTTTAATTTACTAGCACCTTTCTCAATTTTGCGATCATGAACAAGGTGATGAACTTTCGCTCACAACAAACGACGCCCACGCCGTGCACTGACATTGAATATCCCACGAAACGAGCGCCTTGATTCTCTCGCGTTAATCCTCATGGTTACACAGCCCAATATAGACAGTATTAAGGAGTAAAGTTTGTATTTCAGTCTTATAGATTCATTTTGCCTTGAATTAGCTTGAGATAAGTTCAAGACAATCAAAAGGCAGGGTATAGCAATATCTAGCGATGAAAGTGACATCATCCTTCTGCTTGTGTCGGTGCTCTTTCGTCGCATGGGCGTATTGGTGATAGCTAGACTTGAAGAGCGAAAGAAAATTACCGACAAAGGGCGTGCTGTTTCTGACCATTAGCAGGGTTTTCTTGTTTTTGGCATCTCTTGAAGGCCTTCAAAAGTGCTCCAGTCCGTCCTCTCCTTATGAGCTTGTTTCATGTCGTGCAGTTTTGAATCACCTATTATTCAAGGAATATATTGGTGCCGAATTTCCTCATTTCATATGCGTTACTTCAATTATACGCCCCGCCGAGGTGGTCTAGTGGCTAAGGTACTCGGCTGCTGACCCGCAGGTCGCGGGTTCGAATCCCGGCTGCGGCGGCTGTATTTTCGATGGAGGCGGAAATGTTGTAGGCCCGTGTGCTCAGATTCGGGTGCACGTTAAAGAACCCCAGGTGGTCGAAATTTCCGGAGCCCTCCACTACGGCGTCTCTCATAATCATATGGTGGTTTTGGGACGTTAAACCCCACATATCAATATTTCAATTATACCATACGTGCCTTGCAATACTCACCGTAGATGGGTAAATAGACAGCTAAGGGGAAAGCAACCATCTTAAGTACATTCCAATTCTGACATAGCTGCAGAATAGACAGCTTTGAGAAGACGGCGTCGTAGACAAATATATTGCAGGCTGCATTGCTGTCCAAACAAGATGGCGGTTCAGCAAAGCGCTTGAATTGCTCATAAATTGCAAGAATGGTCTATACCCAAGCAAATGCTTCGTCATACTCTCAATGTGAGTAACGTCAAATTTTCCTTAGATTTTAACACGAAATAAGCTAAAAGAACACTTGTTACGTTTGTAGTTCTTAGCTTTCTCTTCCCGACGCGAGGTGGCGTCTCTTCACATAGAATCTGTCAAGACGTGTTCCATTTCGAAGAAAACATGGTCTCAATGCTGTATTCGAAGCTCTCTGCGTACAATGTCTACGATGCTGTCTTATAATTCGAATACAGCTCGTGCTGAAGCGTAAGGACGACATGACATTTCTGCGCGAAACTAATAAATCAACACTTAGAGGCAAAATAAGTAGGAAGGTCAGTCTCTTACATTTTACATTCCAGTTTTGTTCTAGAACAACATGTCTTTTAAAACTGCCGACTACGCGTAGAAAAATGAATTTTGATACGTAAACACGATAGCGAAGCAATTATGACACAAATGGAACAGACTCGACAGGACCACTCTGTAACAAAAAAAAAAAACATCCAGCTGGGAGGCTACAGAAGCACGGACTGTAACTAAACTTGACGCTATAGTGCGCGAAAAAAGGATAGCACAAAAAGAAAAAAAAACGTAATCACTGTGCACACTGACATTTAAATGCAGCATCAGACATATATAAGCAGCTACATGAACACGCGTTGAATAAAGGGTTATATGAGTAGACAAAGCTTCTAATAATGATGCACTTACAGGAAAGCTAACTCAGTGGTAAGTACAGAGACCAAGTGTTTTGTGACGCATGCACCCCGTACTCTGTTGATACTGATAAAATTCACTTCCTTAATTTCCCTTGTACCCTCGCCCGTTTATTCGCCCAGCGCTTGGTTCTTTTAGCATATTTCTGAATCTATGATTCACTGTCATATTACGGAAGAGTCCGCCGCAACCTTTACTTCAATGAAGAGAGAGGCTAGTACATGCGGCTGCGCACGCCTATTCCATCATACCACAAGGAAATCTCAATTCAGGAATGCGGTAGTGCGTGATATTGAAGAAGCGTCCTTTCTCAATAATAAAGGTTATGCCTATGTCGAGAAACCTTCGGTCGCGCTACTTGTCACTTTTATTAGCTTTTCTGAAGGGGCATCATCAAAAATAAAAAGGAACTCTGAAGCTCCGCTCTTAAGAGTCAAGCGTGATACCAATATTCTGTATCTACTGCTTATTTCAAGCACTTTGTGCGTGAAAGCTTTTCGAACACGCAGTGCAACCACTACAAGGCATTCTGGGAATAGGCGAGAAACGTACGTGTGTGCCTTATGTAGTGGGTGACCAGCTTTAAACTATCAACTGAAACCATTGTGATAATCACCAGTTCTGACTCCCGATGCGAATTTTCGCTTGTACATCGCATTTACTGCAATATTTCATGTTGTAACGATGTATTATGCGCGGATAAAACAGCTTCGGCTGTGGCTTTAGAGACCGGGGTAAAAGGTGAGATCATACATTGCTCCAGAGTTGAAAGTTCTGCTAAGGCGACGCTTTGAGTGAGGACCTGGATTGGCGTAGATAAGTAGAGAATAAAAATACTCGTCCTGTTGTCGACAACTTCCACTATAATAGGAAATACTGTGTAACGACAAAGGATCAGACTAAGTATAACAGCTACCAGATAGTCGCCATGAAAAACTTGCGGGAATAGGGACATAGGAACACACATAGCAGCCTGAAGCGGTTGCCGTAGACACTCCACGAAGCACAGCTATGTGTGACTTGCAGGAGTGACAAGTGTTGTACCGGTTACCAAAAAATTGACTAAGTACGTCATTCGCTACTTTAACAAAAAAAAAACACAGTACCGCCCTACAATACCCACCATGAAAGGTAACACACTACCGTTACCGTTACCAAAAAAGTAATAGACTTTACCTTTACCGTTCCAACACAGACATAATTTTTATCAATGTGTCTTTGCTATAAGAACTCACAATGAGAAATTGTATGTCCCAAATTTATGTTTCAGATGCAACTTATCACCCGAAAACAACAATGTTTGCAATATGCTCATTTATAGCGAGTATTATTTGTACAAGTGTACCAGACCTTTGCAGTGTTATAGCGGCTTAAAGTTGCTTTTAGGGTTACAAGTGATAGCTTGTGTCTTTGTGACTTATGGTAAAGCCATTTTTATCCATGCGACATACGCAATATCACGTTCAATTATGCACGCTAGCCACAAAGAAATCATCACTGAATTCGCAAGAAATCTACAGTGATTTGCTTTTTCCGGGTTGAAAAAGCCCTTCCAGTGGAGATCGTCGAAAAGCAAAGTGGTGGGCCTTGGTCGCTGAATTGGCCCGCCGAGCGCTTATAGGCAGTCGCAGAGTCCTGCATTGGCGTTTTTTTTTCATACTATTTATTTTTTTACATTTGCACAGTGGTGGCACTAAATGCGCCCTGATACACCCCTGCCTTACTCCTGTCGCAACTTTTTAGCAACTCTTTTGTAGCAAATTCATTAAAATCTCCCATATTAAAACAATTTTCAAACATGTTTTTTTGTGCTGCATGTTTAGATCAATCCTTTTTCACTCTTCGTTGTGCATATCCTGTCGTCTCGTTTGGGCCACTGCAATTTATGGCGCGAGCTCATTAGCGAGCATTTATGGGAACGTGTTCCAGATCACTCTCGCTGGCTTACAAGTTCAATACCAAAAAAAAACGTATATCTGCCGTTGCAGAGAGAAAGAAAGAACAATTGTTTTAAAAGCAAAGTTCTTAATTCTTATCAACTTTTCAGCAACTCTTTTGTAGCAAATTCATTAAAATCTCCCATTTTAAAACAATTTTCAAACATGTTTTTTTTAGCTGCATGTTTCGATCAATGCTCTTTCACTCTTCGTTGTGCATATACTTCGAATACAGTGTATCTTCTTTGTAACGCTAATAATTGTGTGTTACGCAATCATGAACGTTCGAGAACTTGTGATGAAATTAGTCCGTTCGTGTTGAATAGATTCAATATGTTTGGCCTTGTATATCGCGAAGTTAAAAAAATGAGTTCGTTCTCGGACTGCTGGGTGTTGCATAAATATGCACAAATACCATATGCACATGCAGGGATATGAAATACTCAATCAATTCTAAAATATCGCTTTTGAATTGATGTCGTTCTTTTATAAGATGACCCGTTTGCGAAAGCGGCATAGCCAGTGGCCGACACACAAGGCCCATGCACTCCAACCGCCACCTGATATTTTTTTTCATCATGGCATACACAGCGCCAAATGACCATCGGCCTGCGCGGCCATCAGCTAATCAGGTAAACTGAACAAGCGCCCTCCCCCCTCCCCACCAAAAACACATCTTATGTCGTTGGCTTGCCATCAGCACGGTTAGGAGACTAACTGTAATTATGTATGCCGTGTAGCTGACTCTTACTGTGGTTACCCTTAGTGTTAGCGTGATAGCGATATTATTCAGCTTTAGTTAAAGCAGAGGGTAGCAAGAAACCAAGCCATTCAAGGTAGTGAAGAAAAAAAAACCTTAATGAAGCGAAAGCTCTTATAAGATGAAAACTCGGGTCACACTCAACGCCGTAGTTGTCTGCCACCGCCGGTGCCACGAAATAGGAAAAAAAAACGTAGTCCCAAAGACATAGTGGGGCCTCAACTCGCTCCGCTGTGTGTCAGCCCACTATTTCGCAACTGAGTCACGCCGGTGCCAGGGACTTTTTCGCAAACTTGCCTTAGGCAGGCTTGAAATCAGGAAAGAAATCACGCTAATATGAGTAGTAAATCGTTTTAAAGCAGCAAAAAGCGAACAGCAAGACCAGTGGTCGTCCAAAGCTCCAACCCATTTCGATACCTTCGTTTTGCTCACCTATTATTTCTAAGTAAGGTGCACACCCACTTAAGGCGTAATTTCTCATCGTCGTCAGCCACTACATCAACAATTAACACAAACTTCCTTGCAAATGTTTAGCGAATACAAGGCTTCTGAAAAGAACGACGAAATAGAGCATAGCTAATGCTGATGTACTACCCAGAAATTGTTCATAATTATGCTGTAGTGGGTGTCCAGCAAGTGTGCTTGCAGCAGTTAACCAATGAGTGTTTAGAAGCAGAAGAAGGTCGTAAAGGTCGCACTTCTAGCTTTTGCTGTTACTATGCTACACCTTCCGCGCAGACCTGGCCTTTTTTTGTTAAAAAACATCATTCTTCACACACAAAAAAACCGACGTTTCGCACCTCATTCCTGTTCCTTTAAAGGTTTCGTTGATGCCATGGGGTCACGCCTATTGTCCATGATGGGCAGAATTTCTTCTTGGCAGGCTTTTCGTCAGTAAAGCGCCTGTAGACTGGTCCAGTTAACGGGTGTCTCCCGGAGGAGCTATTATTTCACAAAGAGCCGCTCATAAATTGGGCTCAAAGTCTACAATGCTGAACTTTCCCTGTTTGATGCGGTAGTAGTCGGCCACGCTGTGCTTATCGAGTGTGCTTTTTTTTTTTGCTCGAACTTGCAGACATCGGTTTTATGTTGTCGCAGACTCTCAAAAAACGTATTTGCCTCCCACTTGTACGAAGCGTGAGAATGCGCATGTGGTATGGTGTCAACCAAATAATTAATATGCTGTTTTACGTTCCACAAACTACATAAGAATATGAGAGACACCGTGGTGAAAGGCTCCGGAAATGTTCACCATCTGGTGTTCTTTAACGTGCGCTGACATCGAAGAGTACACGTGCCTTTACCATTTCACCTCCTGACAAATACTGACCAGAATCCTGACGACGGTCGTTAGAAGAACTTTGTCGAGAAGACCATCTGTAGCGGCACCGACGGCAAATGCGGCCAACATGAGAGCAAACGAAGCAGGCTGGTCGGTCGTCTGATGTGCGCCACTCAGATGGATGTCGGTAGCATGGAGGGAATCACAAAACCGAAGTGGAAGCAATAACAATTGGCGCGTTATGAGCGTTATGTCAGCGTTATGAGCGGGAGAGCACAAGGACTTGAGTGAGGGCTTGTGCTTTGGATAACTAGCATGTCCGTGTTGGCGAATTTTTCTCGCACAAAGGCTTGTATTAGCGATTTCTTGCCAAGTTTTCTTGAGTAAGGAGATTATAAATAGCGGCAGTAATGGCTTCCTGTTGCTGGCATAAAATCTATGTGATTGACTGAACTGGTGAATGAACGCCGCGTCACAGGATCTTCAAAAGAAGAAGCCCCGGTGGTGTTTGGGAATCGCTTGAAGCGTTGGGCGATTCTCCTGCTTTGAGGTCTGTAAAACAGCTGACATTCAGTGATAATGGAGTGGAGGTTAGTAAAGTTCTTGGAGGTAAGGTCAAAAAGCATTTCCAGCAATGCCTTTTGACACATTGTTGACCTTGTCATCCTCTATGCCTTTGTCATTTCTGCAGAGGTGGGGTGAGTGGTAGTAAAGTAGCTTGAGGATAAGAAAAAATGCTTACTTCTGGAGCCAAGTTGAGAGTATGGCCCAGCGTCATTGGGCGGAGGGGACGTGGTACCAAACGAAAGAGAAGACAAAGCATCTTCCGCAGGAACTAAGTCTTACACTATTCATGATAGAAGAGGGTAATACCAGACTGCTGCTTTCTTTCTTTTTTTCAGTCCTGCTACCACGGCTTTTACATGCAGTTTTTAGGGGCGAAGGGAGAAAAGAGGGCAGTTGAATTTTGTGAACCAAGCCCGCGAAACTATCACAGTCTTCGGCTTTATACCAGTTTCTTTCTGAGAATGAAGTACTTCATTCTATCTGTCTCTGACGAGCATCGCTCCAAGACGAGACTTGTAGTTTTGACCGGGACAATGAAACGACGGAGGCCTGTGAGCATCATAGGGGAAAAGAGCGTTTCTCGAATCCCGCTGTACATGTCGTGATGCTTCGGCGTGCATCACCAACCAAAGCCTCCAACGTGTGTGTTGAGTAAACTGGTCGACCTGTCCTCCCCTCTGTCAGTGTACAAAGAAAATGAAGTGGGCTTAGGTGGGAAAATGCTTGCGCCGTTTCTATTGTTAATATTAATATTATTATTATTATTATTATTATTTTGTTGGGAAGGAATAAACTTCTTCAATTTGGGCTCGAACACATTCATTTAGATACGCCACATGATCCGGCAATAACTCATTTGAAAAGTGTTCTGAAGGAGTGGGTACTGCAAAAAAAAAAACGCCAACATTTTTTACCCCTATTCTGCAAAGCAGAGTGAAGATACACTTTTCTTAAGGCTCAGCCGCAAGAATACTGAAAGTAGGGTGACGCGAATATACTATAATGCAACAGCAATAATCAGTAAAAGATTGAAACTATCTTATACGGCCAAAATATTAAGAAGTATTCCTCTACTGACTTCGGGAAGGCCGCCATTCGCTCATTTTATTAAAGAATTGCATTTGAATATGTCAACAGAAGTTGAGGTGTCAATTTAGAAGTAAGTGTTTCACGACTTTTCGAGTTTCTCCACGTCACGGAGGTGTGCTTTTGTTATAGAGCAGCTGTATGACACCGGAGTGCATGGGGACAGCTTCTAGATGTTGACCAGCTGTCCTGTCTTCTTCTTTTATGGGTTCATATGAACTGGTACACCGTATTGAATTTATCATGCGGCCGTATGGCTGCAGTGCCTGCAGCTTTCGGGACTCTGACAGAGCATGCAGTTTTCATGTGTAGTCATTTTGCAAAAATATGCCGGAAGCAATCTGCTGAAGCTTTGCGTCTTCAATGAATCTGCTGTTTGGTTTTTTGGGGATCGTGAACAGATCTTCGCGGTGGCCGCGCTTGCTTTGTTTGTCCTGCATTGAATTGCAGCATTTTGAACATCATGTCAATGTGCTGTGCTTGAAACTTGGGTGCTGCTACTTGTGTTTCGTTTGTCGGGGGCTTTTTGTATGTTTGTTCATTCTTGTCTTCCTTTACCAAATGCTGGATCATCAATCAGAAACAATAGCTTATTTTGAATAAATCAAACAGAGTCAATTTATTTCACAATTCCTCGAAAAGCCTAAGAAGGAGTATTACATAGGGGTACAGACACATGAATAAAGCAATGTATAATTACGGTGAAGCTGAAATGTTGTCCCGAATTTCTTGGCTAGAGTTTTGTGGAAAACGTCCACAGTAACTCTGCAGTGTTTGTATGACAATTCAATGAAGTGCTCACGAACACGTGACGCGATCAGCGTTGAACGAATAAAAGCACAAACAAACAAAAAGAACTGCTTGACTATCTCACTGAAAGTACGTGCGGAAAAAATAGGTACATTCACAAAGTGCTCCCGAGGTGCCACGCAAGCATTTCACATAGCTGTGGTGAAGATAGAGAGAGAGATAAAGATACAAGAAAAGGCAGGGAGGTTAACCAGACGCACATCCAGTTTGCTACCCTGCACTGGGGAAGGGATAAAGGGGAGAAAAGAGGTTGCACAAAGATGAGAAGGTACACACAATCACGAGCACACTCGGGGAGCACACACAGTTCACAGGCGGTCGCTGAGGTTTGTTGACTTAAGGTAAAGAAGCAGTGCTTTAGTTGCTTTCTGCGCAACTGAGGCAGATGCCCAAGGTCCTAGTATCTTCTGCACACAAAATGGTCCGGGGTCAAGTCCATTCAAAACCATTCGTAGCTGGCATCGCTGTGTGTCGTAGCAAGCGCAGCTGCAGAGGACATGTTCGATGGTTTCTTCATCTCCGCAGTAGTCGCATGTAGGAGTGTCTGCCATACCAATGCGAAAGGAGTACACCTTTGTGAATGCAACACCCAACCAAAGGCGGCATAACAGTGTCGCATCGGAGCGGGAAAGTTGTGATGGTAGCTTTAGCTTGAGCGAAGGATCCAGTTCATAAAATTGACACCTTTGGAAGCTGGTAGACGACCAGAACGTGCGTGTGAGATCTCGAGCCAGCAGGTAAAGTTGTCTCGCTGCATCATTCCTTGATAGAGGAATAGGGACTACACGGGTTTCTTCATAGGCTGAGCGGGCTGCATCATCGGCTAGTTCATTTCCGGTAATACCGATATGTCCAGGCAGCCACTGATATATATTATCATGCCCTCGTGCTAGAGCTTCATGATGGCAATGTCTTATTTCTTGTACCAGTTGGTCATGGCTCCTCCTACGCATGGCAGACTGCAAACTCTGAAGCGCTGCCTTCGAATCACAGAATATGACCCATTTTCCTGGACGTTTTTGAACGAGATATTGTAAAGCAGCCCTTATAGCAGCAAGCTCTGATGCCGTAGATGAAGTCATATGCGACAACTTAAACTTGATTGTCATTTCTGCAGCCGGAATTACAGCGGCACCTGATGAGCTGCTGGATGAGACGGACCCATCAGTGTATATCTGCGTTCCGTCTAAGTACAGCTCATGTAATATTAGCAGTGTTGCTTGCTTCAATGCTACTCTGGAGTGACTGCTTTTCTTTTTGATTCCCGGAATTTCTAGACGTACTTGCGGCTGGTCGAGGCACCACAAAGGGCATGCCGTTCTCGCAGCTGGCGTATATCCTGATGGAATGCTGTTTAGGTGCTTGGCTATGACGTCTGAAAACGTAGCACGTGGTCTTCCGGAAGGTAGAAGGGCCAAGTGGGGGTCAGGGACACGGCTAGCATGTCGAATGTGCGCTCTGAGGCAATCCACAGCTATATATGTCCTGACCGGATGGTCTTTGGCAAGCATGATTGTGGCATAAGTAGAAGCGCATCGGGGCAGTCCTAGGCAGATACGCAGTGCCTGACCCTGCAAACTCTCCAATGAATGAGTATTCGATTTGCAAGTGTTAGTCAGTACCGGCAAGCTGTAGCGCAATAGACCCAGAAATAGGGCCCTGTACAGCTGTGGCATGGAGGCCACAGAAGTTCCCCATGCTTTACCGCACAAGAATTTCATGATATGCACAATAGATAGCAGTCTCTTCTTCAAGTACGCACAATGTGGGCTCCACGAAAGACTTCTGTCGATTATTATGCCCAGGAAACGATGCGTCCGTGCATATTTGACACTCTGCCCATTGATGTAAACAGGGTATGGCGTCATTGGTTTGCGTGTAAACGCCATCAACACGCACTTCGCAGTTGATATATTTAGGCCTTGTTTCTGAAGGTAGGCTGTTGTGAGGGTTGCTGCCCGCTGTATTCGTGCACGCACCTGAGGGCGAGTAACTGCAGCACTCCAGAGGCAAATATCATCGGCGTATATGGATAGGCACACCGACTTTGGCAGAACCTTCACCAGACCAATGAGGGCCACATTGAACAATGTGGGGCTTAGAACACCTCCCTGGGGTACTCCGCAGTAGGTGTAATGTTGGGCAGTTGTACCCTCATATGTTTGTACAAAGAAACCTCTGCCAGTTATATAATCTTTTATCCATTGAAACATTCGTCCACCAATGCCCATTGCTGTGAGAGAAGTGAGAATGGCATCGTGAGCTACATTATCATATGCACCCTTCACGTCAAGAAAGAGTGCCACTGATATGCGCTTGCGAGTTTTTTCTTGCTGAACAAATGTCGATAAATCAAGGACACAGTCAATGGAGGAGCGGCCCCGACGACAGCCTGCCATGCAAGAAGGGTATTTGGTGTATCGTTCCAAGTACCACTCGAGACGAAATAGAACCATTCTTTCCATCACTTTTTCGAGGCAGCTTGCGAGGGCAATAGGGCGATACGCTGTCAAGTCCAATGGTGATTTTCCCGATTTCAAAAGTGGTATTAATCGACAGATTTTCCATTCTCGGGGAACACTGCCGCTGAGCCAGGAGTTGTTGAAGCATCTTAAAAGTTCTTTTTTAGCTTTTTGTCCAAGGTGTCCCAACGCACTATAAGTAATACCATCGGGACCTGGCGATGACATGCGCTTAGAGGCGACTAACGCACCTTCAAGTTCTTCCATGGTGAACGGAATGTCCATTTCTGGTAATCGCGTCTCAGGAACAATCATGGCGTCGAAGCTCTCGTTCACAATATTCCCGGCCACTCTCGTGCAAAATTCTTCAGCCACCTCGAGTTCTGTTTTTCCCTGATGGAGTGCCAAAGCTTTAAAAGGATGCCGTTGTTGTGGAGAGGAGCGAAGACCACGAACTGTTCTCCAGATATATGACAGCGGTTTATGAGGGTCTAGAGATTCGCAGGATGCTTTCCAGCGTTCGCTCTCCAGTTTGTAAATGCGTCGTTGAATCTTTTTCTGGAGCCGCCTTGCTTCCCTCAGATCGTTAATTACCTGTGGTGAAAAACTAGCAAAAGATAAGCCGGAGGGAAATTATGTTAAGAAGTGCTCCACTACCGTGACGTAATTACTCTGTTAGAACGGAGCGAAATATCAGTTAAACGTACTATTACTGTGTCCCCCAATTACTCCGGTCATTCATATTAAAAAAGAAACTTTGTTCTGGAGGTCCAGAGTGAAATCTACTCCAAGATAGGAGGCGGGGTCACTAAAGGACGGGAATTTTACTCTCGCCTGTGAATATTTTACTTTTACAAAGCATGTTTTTGTTTGAGTCACCATTGTTCACGCAGTGCTGGTTTACTGAAAGTGGCTCAGTTTTTATTGAACTAGTTGCAGTTTCTGGTTCATTTATTGTTCGATAGTGCAATGTTGATTTCACATTACCATAAGGAATTGGTCCATCTTGATTCCACCTGCTTTACAATTTAAAGCTCTAATGGTATGCTTCACGCTGCCAGGAAATCCAGCCCAGTTTGGATTTCTGTATGTGTCTCTTTTTGAAAAGAAGTGCCACTTTTGTATTCTGCTATGAAACTGTCCTTTCACGATGCGTAGGGATCTCTGAAAGAGAACCAAGTACGATGAATATATTGCATGTATCCAATACTATGCCTATCCGTATTGTAACCATAGGTGAGTGACGGCCGCAGCCCGGAACCCCGACAGCCATGTCCCGCAGAGCAGCCAGGCCAACCGTCGTCTACCGAGCAGCACGTTCTTGCGCCATGTGGAGCGGCAGGGAACGGTGCACCGGGTATTCGACGCTGCTTAGCCTGGGCCTGTCGGGCGTGCAAGCGCCGAACGATGGCCGTAGATCGTCGGAGAGCGGCCACGCTGCGCGAACGGAGGCGGCTGCGGCGCGTCAACGAAGCCTTCGAGGCACTCAAAAGGAGAACCTGCGCGAATCCGGCGCAGAGGCTGCCCAAGGTGCGCCATCTGGGCTTTTGCGTTTTCAACGATTTTTTTTCACTGGCCTTACTGAGCAAATAAAAATAACAAAACATAAACGTTTAGACCTACGCGGTTGTTATCGTCAGCACACCGGTGAACGAATACAATGGCCTTGTACTTTGCCGCAAACATTCGGCAGGAGACCATGCAGATTGGTTAGATAACACACTTTATAATTTTCAGATTTTATTGCACCTCATCGCCGTTCTTGTGCCAATGTGTTACCATTGTTCGAACTGAACACGCTTCTTTTCGTCACGTAGTGGTCGCTAATTCGGTCCTAGCACATGTGGTATGTATGGCTTTTGTCTCTCCCCCTCCTTGGGTGCTTCTTGAGGAAAGTATGATCTCGTCACCTTGGCTTTTATGTACTACGATGGCGCGCAGCTTTTAAGTATCAGCACTGACAACTGTGATTTAGTTGAAAAGTTTTCTTTTCACACTGTGCGGAGAAGCACGGTGAAAATGTTAGTTATATAAAAAGTCAAGAATGCGACTGCAAGGAGAGCTCAAGAGTTTGTGAACGACAAATATAGTACGTACAGCTTTCCAGTATGTGCTTGTATCGGCTACATTTCCTTTACAGGAGGTGTTTCAGTTACCATAGCAACAATCCTAAGCAATCCCAGTAGAATGAAAGGAAATGAAAGCACTGTTAAAAAAAATATAGACCATGACTTGATGAAAAAAGCATCATGGACAATTAAGCGAAAGACAGGCACAGTCACCCGCTCGCAGTCGCCCATTCATTTTTAATAAGAGTTTTGTTAGAAAACGAGCACAAGTGCCGCTTAACAATGCGTTTGCTTTGTGTATATGTGTGTTAAACACCGACATGCACAAACTTGCCCAGCTCACAATTTCGATCAGTAAAACTTGCGCAGTGTGGTGTCCCCAAGTCGAGTTGCGTACCAAATGAAGTGCGAAATGTGAGAACAGTCTTGTGTGTGCGTTTAAGCTCCCGTTGAATAACAAAAGAGGATAAAAAATAATATGGAGTTTTTTACTGCGGAGGCCTAATAATGCATGGTATTTTCGTCTTAACTCGTAAAGCCTCCGGTACTTTTGTTTTTATTCAGCAGGTCAGTGGAGCTCGCTATATTTTCTCGGGCTTGGACCCTGCTAACTTCCACTAGCATTCGAGTTAAGCAACGAAGTGTACATCAAAAACATTATAAACTGTGAAGCTTATTACATGTTGCACAAGATGAAATCGGAAGATTTTGCTCAACAACCTTGTTATTTCAAGTATTAGGAGCTAAGATAAAAAACTAGTCTTTTGTTTTCGGTGTGACTTAAGCAGAAGTTTCATGTAGTAGTATGGAAAGCTGAGCGAGATGATTCGATAGTGTTCTTGGAACGATGTCTTTATATAAAAATGCAGCACTTGCTTGGTGAAAGTGTATAGCAGTGTCGTAACTAATTCAGGAAATTCATGCTTTTGCACCGTACGAGACTTTTCTCATAAGTAACATTCACGGCAAAGTGTTACATGTACGTCGGCCCGGTATTAGGCAATCGTGTGTGTGACACAAGCATGGTCGCTGGCGTCTTTTTGCTGCTTTGAATCCTGCTTACAGGCGTTGCATTGACTAATTTACTTGACGACTCTGTCTTTTTTTGCTTGCCCAGGTCGAAATATTGCGCAACGCCATCGAATATATCGAAGGATTGGAAGATCTGCTTGAGGCGGCTGATGGTGCGCGTGTGGCAAACAGGATTTTTGAAGCTTCCAAGCCCAGTTCAGCAAAATCACCGAAGGTACGTCGTTCCAAAAGCTTATACCGAGGTAAAAAATTGATGGTGAAAATTTCATGCCATGGGACTCTATGTTAGGTTATGGGCTCCGTTTTGTGAAAACTCTATTGCAAATACATTGCACCTGAATTTGCACAGATAGCGACTTGTTGACGTATTCAATGTTTGTAAAGAGAGTTAACGTGAGTGTTCGAGCGAGTTGGTAGTTCATTGGCAAGGAAAGTTCAACAACACTGAACTAAAGACAAGACGAATGCACAAAAACAGAACTGACATGGACAAGCGCTCACTTTCAACATATTTCATTTAGAAAAAAAACACATACATGTACTGAAATTTTGCAACTTTGCGAGCATCTGAAATTGCATAACTTAGCTCTGAGCGTCATCAAGGCACCAGCGTGTGCCCTCAAACTTCTGTGTCAGACAAGACGCGTAAACCTGGCGCTACCTTGCAGCTTATTGACTTTAAACACAGAACGTGAGAGAAGTGTGTCGCGTTGTTTTGGAAACAGCAGCTGGGCATGATGAACTTCGACGATCGGTTTCTTTGCAAACGCTCTGTTGTGTCTGTTGTCAGCTTTTTGAAGCAAAAGTGAGATAAAAAACTTAAAGCATTTAGTTAGCATTAAAATAAAGAACCTTTGCCATTCGCTGCCCCACAATGAGGTCATGAGGTGCCTAGAAGGGTGTACTGACACTTTCAGAGCAGTTGCCTTAGGGTCGGTTCACGGTGCGGCAAGCATGCCTCGCCGTTTGACGTTTGACGTTCTCAGGCAGCCGTGCGTAGCTCTTTGCTTCGCGCACGTCTGGCGTTCTTCGCCGTTGGAAAAATGGGTCTGACACTCATTTTTGTGCTGTTTGCCGCTGGCGGAAAGCGGTTCAGCTTATATAGCGACGGAAGAGCGACATGGCTGAGCCGCGTCGTTTGGTTTCGCCTTTCCGCATTGCCTGTGCCTGCCGCAGAACACTTCGAGCTGCTTGCATCTTGCTCCGCGGTTTTCACGATATGTCGTGCGCGTTGTTCCAAGACTACGTTCCAGCAGCGAATAGAGTATTTTCGCGTGTCCGGTATTTGAAAAAGCGCGCAACGATTTAAACAGGCGTTTGGGCAAGTGGCGCTAGCTATCCATCGTACGCAACAAAGGGCAAACGTGTAATGTATGCCTTCCGAGATTCGGGAAAGCTTGCTTAGATCTAGAACATTAATTATTTGAGTATGGTTATCAAAAACGGTGCCGAATCGATTCGATTACTGTGTTGTCGAAGCTAAAAGACATGAGTGCTAATCAAATGGAAGCGTCATTTCGGAGCTTACGAGCTACAGAGCGCTTGGCGGCAGCTTCAAAGACTCGAGGCTGGCGACAACTGCATTTGGAATTGATTGATATGTGGGGTTTAACATCCCAAAACCACCATATGAATAGGAGAGACGCCGTAGTGGAGGACTTTGGAAATTTCGACCACCTGGGGTTCTTTAACGTGCACCCAAATCTGAGCACACGGGCCTACAACATTTCCGCTTCCATCGGAAATGCAGCCACCGCAGCTGGTATTCGATCCCACGACCTGCGGGTCAGCAGCCGAGTACCTTAGCCACTAGACCACCGCGGCGGGGCCAACTGCATTCGGAAGGGCAGCCATGTTTGTCGGAGGAGCTTGCCGTGCAGTTCGAACAGCTCGTCTGTGGGCGGCGCCGGCCGCCGGTCTACGGCACTGCGCCGTTACGGCAGGCTTGCCGCTAGCGTGAACCGGCCCTTACAGAAGAAGGCAAGCGTGCCCACTGGTGGTTTTCCAGAGCTGGTTTTGTTCTATCTAAGGTCGACGTCTTTATTCAAGAAGAGACTGTTAGTATCAACATCTGTGTCACCCCTACCGCCAATGACCTGTTCTTGGCCGCTATACATTTGCTTTATGCCGGCGCGCCTCTTGGAAGGCAAGAAAGTATTTTGGGAGTTTCAATACTTAGACAACTTTTTTTCTAATTGTTCTTGATTTTTTTGGTCGAACTTTTTCAATCAGCACTACCATCCACCTTTTAAGTGCTCATCAAGTCTCTTCCCGGACAACTGGTACTCACTCACGAGGTTCCGGAGCTTGAGCGCCTTATGTTTATAGATGTCCGTTTGTATATCCCGAGAATGAGTAGTTTGGCGAGTTTGGAATGATACATAATGTACTGCACAAAAAAAACGGATGGAAACACGAAAACAGGAAAAAAGGACAGACAAGCACCGAAATGGCCAAGAATTTCGTTTGCGCTCCATCGTATGTAGACGAGCTTGAATACTGGGAGTATCAGATGAGAGCTAAGGAGCCCTTTCTGTTCAACCCACTCCAACATGGAAAAGCGCGGGCTGTAAAACTCGAAGGCTCAAGGGATGTCCTTCATAGCCAGGTGTGCGAATAGCTTTGCAGGTCAGGTGGACCACCTTGATAAGGCCTGTTATCCAGTCCACGTCCTTGCTTGTGTTGCTGGCCAGCATCTCGAAAAAAACAAAAACAAACGCGATCAGCGTGATGACCGCCAAGACAAGGGGAAGAAGACAGCTATGGTGGAATGAAACGTTAATTGCAGCAAGTTTCCGGCCACCCTAAAAAGATAGAGAAAGGCGCTTTTTGAAAGTTGTATTTTTGGCGTCCAAGAAGCTGATGAAACCACTCGAACTAACGTCCTTCGCCAACAAGAGAACAAAATTGCCTGCCATATAAATTACAGGGACTCATTCGTACCATGTGCCGACAACGTGCTGTACGTCATCGCGGTGTCATGCGGCATGAAATACATTGGCCAAACGTCATGATGACTCGATGTACGCCTACGTGAACACCGATGCAACGTGCACAGCGGCAACTACGGACATCTCAGTGCGCCGTGTGCGGGTGTGGCTGTCTGCCTGCCAACTATAAAAAAAGCAGGTATCTACTGATAAAGAAAAACAGAAATGTACTTACTGCAGAAAATGTGGAGGCAGCCCACATTGCACGTTTGAGGAAAGGGTGCGTCACCATGCCTTCCATTGACTTGCACACAAACAAGTTGCTTATCTTTCACTTGTGCATGCTTTCACCAAATGAAGTTCTCTGGTCTCCAATTTTTTTACTTATTTTACTTTTTGTTTTATTTTTCCTTACTAACCAGTGACTTACGCGGTAATAGTCTGATAAGTTATTTAGCGTGGCGCTATTTCCACTGTTTCTACACGTAATTTCTGAAGAAAAATGACACAATCTCTTTCTAAAGTAAAGCATGTGCAGATGCGAAGCAGCAGGCGCTGACGCTTACAATGGCGGCAGCGTTGAAGAGGCACTCATCGCGGAGTTGCGCACGAGAGAAAACTGTGGTGGCGCAAAGCAAACAATGATGAACCGGTGTTTCTTACGGGAACATACCAACCGCTGTTAGTCAGCAAAGAGAGAGAGAAGACTCCAATTGAACTCAGAGACCCGGTGTCTGCTTTCAGTTTATGCGGACGTTTTGAATTTGATTGTTCACCAATGGGCACGATAAATCTCACACGGACACAATCCTGGAGATCCAGTGTCTATCTATACAGTGTGACCGTCTGCAACAAGAAACACACCACTGGATCATTTACAACTTCGTTCGCATTACAAACTTGTTTTACGCTAGCTTCTTCCACTGTTCAAATGTGCTAAGAAAAATGGTTTTACATGCATGTTCGCTTTAGCTGGGTATTCTAAGAATTAGCAACTCTGATTCAAACGTGTTTTGTATGTAATGAGGTTTGTGTGCATAAATTTTTTTATATCCAGTTTTATTACTGCAACTCAAATAAAGAATCACCAATATCTGTTCATGACAGCAATCAAAAAGACACTCCCACCCTAGCTCAGCCTTCATTGCAGTGCAGCTCTCCCTTCTTCCATACCGTCCCAAGATGACCATGGCAGTGCGTTGTTGAATTTATTAAGAGCAGCAATAAAAGTTACTTCACTGGGACCCGCACGACTTATTGCTATTTCAAGATAGGCCTTATGCAAGTATTGTGCGCCATGCGCTTTGAATTCACACGCGAACATGACAGGGTTATTCGAAGAAAATTTAAAACCTTACATGATTTGGCTATGAAGTGTCCACGTGAGGCTTCCATGAACTTTTCACGAGCACACCTAGATACTCATGTTGTACTATTTTGTTTCAACTGCATTGTTGAGGAGGTACCAAGACGAAAATGGTTTCATCTTCTTAGGAAATCAAATATGTACACACTTTGTTTTATTCAAATTTATTTTCCAATTGACACACCAACAATGAATGAGAGATAAGTATTTTTGGAGTTTTAGTGCACTTGCGATTGAATATGTTTTTGTACACGACACAGTAATCCGTAAACAACCATATACAAAATAAATGCCTGCGGAAATACTAGTAACAGGGAAAAAAAGGCAGACCACACGTATTGTGGGATTCAATTATATGTGAAGCATGAATAAAAAAGGCTGATATGTTGGGTTTAACGTCCCAAAACCACCAAATCATTATAAGAGACGCTGTAGTGTAGGCCTCCGAAAATTTCAGCCCCCTGGGGTTCTTTAACGTGCACCTAAATCCAAGCACACGGGCCTCTAGCATTTTCGCCTCCATCGAAAATGCAGCCGCCGCAGCCGGGATTTGATCCCGCGACCTGCGGGTCAGCAGCCGAGTGCTTTAACCGATAGAGCACAGCGGCGGGGTATTCAGAAAGGAGGATATGTCACTTTTACCTCAGCACAACTTTATGAGCAAAACGTAAATTATGCCGTGCATGACTTCCATGTTTTGATTGTCATGTTTGCACGTGTCATTTACCGGCGTCGTCCATTCCCGTCCAGTATTGCCATATTTGATACATGTGGAGCTAGAAAAACAACCGTAAGCACGCTGTGAGCGTAGCTTGTAATCATATTTTACATGCCACGCATGTAAAAATTATCCTCTTTGGACGTGCCCTTCACCTTCGTCGTCCATTCAAGTCCCGTTATACCAAATTTAATATATGTGAAGATAGCGAAAAGGTCTCAAGCGCTTCAGGAGCGAGGTAGGTTCTCATGTTCTTACATTACATGCATGTCATGTTTAACACGTTTGCACAAGTCATATACCTTCCTACTCCATTTACGTCCCGTAAGACCAAATTTGGTATATGTGAAGCTGGCGAAATGACCTCGAGCGCTTCATGAGCGTGGTATGTTGTCATGTTCTTAGATGTTACAAATGTCGTGATTATCATGTTTGCATTAATCATATACCTTCTTCATTCATTCACGTCCCGTAATACCAAATTTGTTATATATGAAGCTAGCGAAACGGCCGTGAGAGCACTATGAGCATGGCGTGTAGTAATCATTTACTTAACATGCATGTCATGATTTCCACGTTAGGGTCTGGAACTTATGTTCGCCTTGCAGTCATGCCATACCATACCAGTTTTGCAACATGATATGTGAACGGAGCTACCGAAAGAGCAGCAAAACCATGAAATTTAAATCATGACAAACATGACATACATGTCATGATTTTCATGTTATTACTTTTCACTTATGCTCGTCATAAAGTAATGTTATGCCATACCGATTTTCATATCCACAGCATTGTCGAAACGGCCAGGAAAGCTAAAAGTCGTAGGCAACTAGGTAGCTAGCTAGTTGAATATATAGATAGATAGATATATAGATAGATAGATAGATAGATAGATAGATAGATAGATAGATAGATAGATAGATAGATAGATAGATAGAAGATAGATAGATAGATAGACAGATAGATAGATAGATAGATAGATAGATAGATAGATAGATAGATAGATAGATAGATAGACTCAAAATCACTGAAGTGCACTGAGAAATGCTTTGTATTTAGATCAATTGCGGACTCGAAACAGAGCCTTGTGGGACGGACCCCTCAGGTAGCATCTGCATATTTGGAGAATTATCCATCTAATACTACACTTTGTCTCTTTTGAGATATATATCTTTAAATTCATTTTTAAGTCTAATTGAAATTCAGGGTGGTAAGTTTAAAGAGTAAGAGTGAATATGACACCGTTTTGAAGCCTCTCTGATAATTCAGGAATGTAGTATATCCACTTATGTGTGTATATGCCCAATAAGCAAGACAGTGTCAGTCAGCGCCACCAGTAGCCATGACGTCGAGTGTGGAACACCTTTTATCTGCCTGTTTGGCATCATGTAGCACGTGGACTAATTGCGAGCTGGCAGTGGACCAATAATCACTGATATGCTGCATCAAGGTTTCAAGTATGACAGCTTGCTTTCTATGTCAAATTCTTTATAGAAATGCGACCGCATCGACCGCCTCATAGGGGGTGTGTATACAAAAAAATAATAATACACGTCAATGTCTCTATTGTAATATATAATTATAATTATATAACGTGCACCTAGCGGAGTGTCGTGCTGAAACTACAATGTCATTGTGAAACACACCATATTGGAGACCTCCGGAAATGTGGACCACCTTAGGTTCTTCAACGTGCACCTGAATCTAAATACAGGAGCCTCGAACACTTCACAAGTGTCTCAAGTATGAAAGTCTGTATTTTAATAGAAGAAGCAGGTCCTGAAACGCAATATTGTGATATCAACTATATGGAAACTCACGTTTAGTTTTTTTCGCCGGTGTAGGCGTCATTCACTTTATATTTATTTATTTATTCAAAATACCTTACAGGCCCGTTGAAGGGCATTGAGTAAGGGGGGCATCATACTGTCACGGGGTCGTGACGTGGCCGAAGACAGGAGACTTCTTGTTGGGATTTAACTGTTTATTTGGGCGAACCTGTGCCCGGTAAACAGAAAGTCTAATTACAGCAGCAGTCTCGCAGAGATAGCAGTCTCAGACTGATAGCGGCGAACGGAGCGTCGGCCTTCGATCAACAACTGACGAGCGGCGAAGCGCGTCGGCATTTATACCCTTGCCGTCGAATGTTCTAGCGTTATCGCTGGCGGTGGCGTAGCTTCCAGAACAATCTGTACCGTTCGCACAGTGGGCGTGATCTTATCGAAATGATCTACTACAGTCCGGAACCTTCTAGAAAACTGCAGGCGCGGTTTGCGCTGAGAATCGTGTGGTGTTTTGGGACGATAACAAAAACTTGGGAAATGGAACGCGGCATTGCCCCCCTCTGAAAAAAGGCATCGTCCCGATGCTTTAACTAAAGATGAAAGTACAAAAATAACGCAAGAAAGTACAATGAATAAATTCCGATACAACAATAATAAAAAAAGCACTGGTTCAGTTTGTCAACGCGCATGAAACGGCTTGAGGCGCGCGACATGTACGACTTCAGGTCGCGATCGGCGTCGTTGAGAGTTCGTGATGCCGTCGGGGACAACCTCGTAATCAAGTGGGCCGAGACGTCGAACCACCCTGTAAGGTCCGAAGTACCGTCGCAGAAGCTTTTCACTTAGTCCACGTCGGCGTATCGGCGTCCACACCCAAACACGTTCACCGGGCTGGTATTCTACGAACCGTCGTCGAAGGTTGTAACGGTGGCTGTCGGTCGTCTGTTGATTTTTGATACGGAGACGCGCAAGTTGTCGGGCTTCTTCGGCGCGTTGAAGGTACTCGCTCACATCGAGGTTTTCTTCGTCGGTGACGTTGGGTAACATGGCATCGAGCGTCGTTGCCGGGCTCCTTCCGTAGACCAATTTGTATGGAGATATCTGCGTCGTCTCCTGCACTGCCGTGTTGTATGCGAAGGTCACATACGGAAGAATGGCGTCCCACGTCTTGTGTTCGATATCGACGTACATTGACAGCATGTCGGCGATCGTCTTGTTAAGCCGCTCGGTGAGGCCGTTGGTCTGTGGGTGGTACGCTGTCGTCCGGCGGTGGTTTGTTTGGCTGTATGCCAAGATCGCTTGAGTTAAGTCGGCAGTGAATGCCGTTCCTCTGTCGGTGATAAGGACCTCCGGGGCGCCGTGACGTAGGACGATATTTTCGACGAAGAACTTAGCTACCTCGGATGCACTGCCTTTTGGCAGGGCTTTTGTCTCGGCGTAGCGGGTGAGGTAGTCGGTAGCTACCACGATCCACTTGTTTCCGAAAGCCGACGTCGGGAACGGCCCCAGTAGATCCATACCAATCTGCTGGAAAGGTCGGCAAGGTGGATCAATTGGCTGCAGAAGCCCCGCTGGCCTTGTCGGCGGTGTCTTGCGTCGCTGACAGTCCCGGCATGTCCTCACATAACGAGTGACGTCGGTGGTAAGACGCGGCCAGTAGTACCTTTCTTGTATCCTCGCGAGCGTGCGAGAAACACCGAGGTGCCCTGCCGTCGGATCGTCGTGCAGGGCCTGCAGGAGTTCTGGTCGCAGAGCTGAAGGCACCACAAGGAGATACTTAGCCCGAAGCGGTGAAAAGTTTTTCTTTTGTAGAAGACCGTTTCGTAGAAAAAACGACGCAAGTGCGCGCTTGAATACCTTCGGGACTTCGGCGGTCCTGCCTTCGAGGTATTCTATTAGGGCCTTAAGTTCCGGGTCGGCCCGCTGTCGTTCAGCGAAGTCGTCGGTAGTTATCGTTCCCAAGAAGTAGTCGTCATCCGGGTCGTCGGGTAGCGGTTGGTCGACAGGCGCACGAGAGAGACAGTCGGCGTCGGAGTGTTTTTTGCCGGACTTGTAAATGACAGTAATGTCATATTCTTGAAGTCTCAGGCTCCATCGTGCGAGGCGACCTGAAGGGTCCTTCAAAGTGGCTAGCCAACACAAGGCGTGGTGGTCGCTCACAACTTTGAAGGGCCTGCCGTAGAGGTATGGACGAAATTTCGACGTAGCCCAGATGATGGCGAGGCACTCCTTTTCTGTTGTGGAATAATTTGCTTCTGCTTTGGATAGCGATCGGCTGGCGTAACTAATAACCCTTTCAAGTCCGTCAGCCCTCTGCACAAGAACGGCGCCAAGACCTACGCTGCTTGCGTCAGTATGTATTTCTGTCTCGGCGAATTCGTCGAAATGGGCAAGTAACGGAGGCGTCTGGAGGCGATGTTTAAGCTGCTGGAAAGCGTGTTCCTGTGGCGTTTCCCACTTGAACTCGACGTCGGCCTTGGTAAGGTTAGTGAGAGGATCGGCGATGCGGGCGAAGTTTTTCACGAACCGCCTATAATAGGCGCACAGGCCCAGAAATCGGCGCACGGCTTTCTTGTCAGTGGGCGGCGGGAATTCGGCGATGGCGGCTGTTTTCCGCGGATCAGGACGAACTCCAGACTTGCTGATAACGTGCCCCAGAAACAAGAGCTCTTCATACGCAAATCTGCACTTTTCTGGCTTCAGTGTGAGTCCGGAAGTCTTGATGGCTTGAAGTACAGCTTCAAGGCGCCGAAGATGCTCGTCGAAACTCGAGGAAAACACGACGACGTCGTCCAAGTACACAAGGCAAGTCTGCCACTTCAAACCTGCCAGTACTGTATCCATAACGCGTTGAAAAGTTGCAGGCGCTGAGCAAAGGCCGAAGGGCATCACCTTAAACTCGAAGAGGCCATCCGGTGTTATAAACGCCGTCTTCTCTCGGTCTCTTTCGTCGACTTCGATTTGCCAATAGCCAGTCTTGAGGTCCATTGACGAAAAGTACTTGGCGTTATGGAGCCGATCAAGTGCGTCGTCTATTCGTGGGAGAGGATACACGTCCTTTCTTGTGATTTTGTTCAGGCGGCGATAATCGACGCAGAAACGTAGGGTCCCATCCTTTTTCTTCACTAACACCACGGGGGATGCCCATGGGCTCTTGGACGGCTGGATAATGTCATCCCGCAGCATTTCATCAACTTGTCTCTTGATGGCCTCACGTTCTCGCGTCGAAACCCTGTACGGACTCTGACGGAGTGGTCTGGCATTTTCTTCGGTTATGATGCGATGTTTCGTGATTGGGGTCTGCCGAATTTTCGATGACGACGAAAAGCAATCTTCGTATTGCAGGAGCAGGGCCTTCAGCTGTTCTTGCTTATCGTTCGGAAGTCTGGGATTGACGTCGAAAGCTATGGGAGGGGCTTGGTTCCTCTGAGCAGGTTCCGCAGAATCGGCGAGGGCGAAAGCACTGGTGGCTTCGACAATTTCTTCGATGTATGCGACCGTTGTTCCTTTGTTCACATGTTTGTACTCATTGCTGAAATTTGTGAGCATAACCGTTGCTTTGCCTCCCCGCAACTCTGCAATTCCTCTTGCGACACAAATATTTCGGGTGACCAACAGATGCTGACTGCCTTCAACGACGCCTTCGAAGTCAGGTGATTCAGGAGCGCCGACTGAAATAATGACGCTTGAGCGAGGCGGAATGGTGACTTGTTCTTCCAGCACATTCAAGGCATGGTGTCCAGACGGCGTGCGCGGCGGTAGTGCTTCTTCTGTGGATAACGTTATCGACTTGGTTTTTAGGTTAATGACAGCACCATGGAGGCATAAGAAGTCCATGCCAAGGATGACATCTCTCGAGCAACGCTGTAGGACTACGAAGTCTGTAGGATAAATACGGCCGTTAATGGTGACTCTCGCTGTGCAGACTCCTGCAGGCGTTACGAGATGACCTCCGGCTGTGCGGATTTCAGGGCCTTTCCAAGCTGTCCTAACTTTCTTTAACTTCGCGGCGAACGACCCACTGATGACAGAATAGTCGGCACCAGTATCGACGAGAGCGGTCACACTGTGGCCGTCGATAAGAACGTCGAGGTCGCTAGTTCGCCGTCTCGCATTACAGTTAGGGCGTGGCGTCGGGTCACGGCTGCGTCGGCTTGTTTCACTGCTTCCATGTTGCGTCCTCAGGCCACCTTCGGTAAGAGAGCTTTCGCCGTCAGGGCTTTGCCTGGTTGGCGTTGTGTTCGGAAAGCTCCGTCGCGGCGTCGGCGTCGTCGGAGGATCTTCGGTAGTTCGTCGCACAGCAACCGCACCTCCATCGGTTGCTGCCCTTAGTTTCCCGGATACGGGCTAGGAGACCGGCCCCGCGTAGGGCCAGAGTACTGTCGGTGGTGCGGTGACGTGCGGCGGCTGGGCGACGGCGAACGCGAAGGGCTTCGTGGTGTCCACCGAGTTCCTGTCAGGTAGTCGGCGATGTCACGTGGTCGTTCTCCTGGCTGTGGGCGCGGTGCATTGACGGCGAAGCCACGCAATCCGATCTGTCGGTACTGGCAACGGCGGTATGTGTGTCCGGCCTCGCCGCAGTGGTAGCAGAGCGGGCGATGGTCAGGGGTGCGCCAGACGTCAGTCTTCCTCGGTGCACTGCGCTGGACCGCTGGCGAATGGTATGACGTCCGTGGGGGTGGTGGCGGCGGTGGCGTCTGTCGACGGAAGTGCGATGGGGCGGCGTTTTGGCGTGGACGGGGAGGAGCGTTGTGGCGCAGTGCAGCGGCGTAGCTCATAGCTTCCGGTTCGGGCAGCGGTGCGTGGGGAATTTGAAGCGATTGCCGAACTTCTTCTCGCACAATGTCGGCGATCGAATCCACTTGAGGCTGCGCCGAAGGCAACAGCTTGCGCAGCTCTTCTCGCACGATCGCTCGGATCGTTTCACGCAGGTCTCCGGAGTTACTGGTTTCACGCAGTTCTCCGGAGTTACTGGAGCGCATTCTGGGGTCAGGCGACGATTATACTGTCTGGTGCGCATGTCAAGGGTTTTTTCGATGGTGGTCGCCTCGGATACAAATTCTTGGACGGTGTTCGGTGGATTCCTCATTAGTCCCGCGAAGAGCTCCTGTTTGACACCTCGCATGAGGAAACGAACTTTCTTCTCCTCAGGCATGTCTGGGTCAGCGTGACGAAATAGGCGGGTCATCTCCTCTGTGAAAATTCCAACCTTCTCATTCGGTAGCTGAACCCGGGTCTCTAGTTGAGCAGCGGCCCTTTCTTTGCGAGCGACGCTCGCGAACGTTTGCAGAAATGCGCCGCAGAAGACATCCCACGTTCGGAGCGTGGACTCTCGATTCTCTAGCCAGGTCCTTGCGGTGTCTTCCAGGTAGAAGTACACACGACGGAGCTTTTCTTCGTTGTCCCAGTGGTTGAGGGCGGCCACACGGTCGTATGTTTATTGCCAGGTTTCCGGGTCTTCAAACGATGAGCCATGGAACGTTGGCGGTTGCCTGGGTTGATGAATGACGATCGCGGGCTGGGACGCTCCGGTTGTCATAGTCGCTGCAGTAGCGGTCATGGCCTTGGCTTTCCGCGCCTTGTCTTGTAGAAGCCCGTACTCCGGTGGGAGACCTTGCTGTCGGCGGCTTGTTCGCTGCTCCTGGTTGGCGTCGGTGTCTTCTCCGCGACGTGGGCTGGGTTCACGGCTTGACGGGGGCGTGCGGTACATGAACGAAGCAGCACCTCCACCAGATGTCACGGGGTCGTGACGTGGCCGAAGACAGGAGACTTCTTGTTGGGATTTAACTGTTTATTTGGGCGAACCTGTGCCCGGTAAACAGAAAGTCTAATTACAGCAGCAGTCTCGCAGAGATAGCAGTCTCAGACTGATAGCGGCGAACGGAGCGTCGGCCTTCGATCAACAACTGACGAGCGGCGAAGCGCGTCGGCATTTATACCCTTGCCGTCGAATGTTCTAGCGTTATCGCTGGCGGTGGCGTAGCTTCCAGAACAATCTGTACCGTTCGCACAGTGGGCGTGATCTTATCGAAATGATCTACTACAGTCCGGAACCTTCTAGAAAACTGCAGGCGCGGTTTGCGCTGAGAATCGTGTGGTGTTTTGGGACGATAACAAAAACTTGGGAAATGGAACGCGGCAATACAAACAAAATAACAAAAAAGTGGAAAAGGTGACGAATATATATATATATATATATATATATATATATATATATATATATATATATATATATATATATATATATAAAGATTACAAAAATCAAGGTGCAATAGCGTTATACAATATTAGAGTGCAACAAAATCAGGTTATCACGGAAAGTTTCACAGTTAGAAATGGATACAACATAATCCGGAAGATCGTTCCAATATGCAATGGCTCGAGGTAGTGATGATAAGTTGAATGCCTGCGTGTGACCATGAATGCGAATGAAACTACGTGCATTGTGAATGCGCCGGGAAGTACGCGCAGGAGGATTAAGTGGCAAACAGTGAATTTCGTTACTATAAATGTACCTATGAAACTTACATAAGACAGCTATGTTGCGGCGTGTTTCCAGTGGCTGAAATGCAAGGTCTCGTTTTATTAGGGTAATGCTCGAATGATAATCGTAGTTTCCAGAGATTAATCTCGCTGCCCCATTTTGGATGGCTTCCAACTTACGTACCAGGTGATCTTGATATGGTGACCATGTGGATGATGCATACTCTAGCTGTGGGCGAAAATAAGTAATATATGATAATGCGCGTACGTTATAGGGAGCGTTGGCAAGCTTCTGCGGAGATATCCGAGCGATTGAGAGCCTTTCGATGTGAAAGCTGCTATATGCATAGTCCACGATAGATTATTATTATTATTATTTATTAATACTGTAACCCCCACATGAGGGTCATTAGAGGGAGGAATATAAACACAAAACAAAAACAATACACAATGACAAAACCGACATTACGTTTCATGTTGCCGGTAGTACAATTCTAGCGAACACTCAAACGCTTTGACATTTGCGCTAGTAACAGCGTACTCTGGAAGTCTATTCCACACTTCTATACTATACGGAAAAAAAGAATTTTTAAAGCCATCCAGACGCGCCCAAAAAGGCCTTATTGGGTGACTATGGTGCAACCGAGCTCCTCGTTTGGGTGCAGGTTGTATGTATGTGTCTTTATTTATTTTCATTTCGCCTCTTATAATTTGAAACAGGAGTTTTAACATTTGCTTTTCGCGGCGCACTTGCAGGGGTTCTAGCGCACATGATTTCAACAAATTTGTGACTGATTCTGTCCTCCGGTACCACGAGCAAATGAAGTGCACTGCTAGCCTTTGATTTTTTTCTATTTTATCTCTCAGTGACTGCTGATGAGGACTCCATACAGAAGACGCATACTCCAAAATAGGGCGAACAAATGTCTTATATGAAAGTAATTTGACATCTCTAGGGGCATGTTCGAGTTTTTTCCTCAAGTAAAACAACTTCCAGTAGGCCTTTGAACACACCTCCTCAACATGAGTGTGCCACCCCAAATCGCTGGTAATAGTCACCCCCAGGTATTTAAAGCTGTGTGTTCTGGTCAAAAGGCTATTTTAGATTTTATAATCATATGCGAGTACGGATTTTTTCTTGGTTATATGGGTGAACGTAGTCTTTGAAAAGTTAATTTCCATCCCCCACTGGGCGCGCCAATTATGCAAGGCTTGCAGACAGCGATTAATTTGGATTTGGTCGTTTGCGTTAGTTACAGGAGCGTAAATTGAACAATCGTCTGCAAAAAGTTTGATTTTAACCAGGCTTTCGACAACTGCGGAAATATAATTTATAAAAATTAAAAACAACAAAGGACCCAGCACAGACCCCTGTAGGACACCAGACAGTACTTTCAATGAACTATATGTGCAATCATCTACACGTACTTTTTGTTGACGGTTCTCCAAATACGCGGCTATCCAATTTACTATATCTGAGCTAAGTCCTAGTTGCTGAAGCTTAAAAATTAATTTGCTATGAGGAACTTTATCAAATGCTTTGGCGAAATCTACACAAATGACGTCTATTTGTTGTTGACCTTGGAGAGATAAATAAAAACTATGAACTGTTTCTACCAGTTCAGTAACAGTTGACAACGCCTTCCTGAATCCATGTTGATGGGGATAAAAAAACTCTTTCCACTCAAGAAAAATAATAATGTGCCTTGCTATGAAATGTTCTATGATTTTGCAACACACAGAGGTCAGTGAAACGGGGCGATAATTGTTCACATGAAGCCGATTGCCAGCTTTGTATATAGGCTTTACAATTGCAGTGCGCCAGTATTGCGGTAATGAGGACGTTTCAAGAGATTTTCTGAAAATGATTGTCAAATAAAAGGACGACCATTCGGCATACCGTCGTAAGAATTCACTGGGAATTTCGTCTGGTCCGGTTGCCTTTTTAGTGTCACGCCTTAGCAAGTGACTGAACACCCCTTCCTGCATGATAGCAAAGGGCTCCATTGCGCATGCGCGCGGGTAGGCCTGGTCAGCATCCACCTGATCGGTTTCATCTCTAGTGAAGACCGACTGAAAGAACTGGCTGAAAGAATTTGCTATCTGCAGTTTTTGCCTCACTGTCCCGGGTCCATTTTTTATCTGTTCAATTTCTTCTTTTTTATTCCTCAAGTGAAGCCAAAATTTTTGAGGGGAAGACTTAATGAAGTCAGCAAGGATTTCGGTTTAAAACTTTTGTTTGGATTCTTTTAATGCTGTCTTTAACTAACCACGCAATTGTACGATTGCTACCGAGTTGGTTTTGTTTTTCCACATGCGTTTTATTTTTCGTTTGATATGGACGATTTCCCGGGTTATCCACGGACTGCGCTGTTGCGTTTTCTTTTTACGAGTTGGAACAAATTTATCCGTACAATGCTTTATAATAATTTTGAAACGTTGCCATAACTCTTCTACATATTCTGAGACAGAAGCAAGTTCAAAATCCTGAAGGGACAATTCTAGATAATCAAGTACAGACGTGTCATCGGCCCATGCAAAATTTTTAATCTGAACCGGGATAAATGGCCGCTTCTGCGGCTTTGCGTCTAGTTGGATATTAACAGTTATCAGCTTGTGGTCCGATATTCCCTCTTCGACCTATAAAGTGCCATGTGTCACTCTGCGTGATAGGAACACTAAATCAAGCAATGTTTCTGAATAAGCAGTTACTCCCGTATTTTCTTTTACACTCTGTGTTACAATCCAACATTTTATCACCACTCAGAGTATCTATATGTCCAGGTGTGACACTTTCCCAATTTTTATGCGGTAAATTAAAATCGCCAGTCAGTATCAACCTCGTGTTGCCGTTCTGAAATTTGCACAAGAAACTGTTCAGTTGGTCTAGGAATTCAGGCGTGGTACCAGGGGGCCTGTAAATTGCTCCGACAATAAAAACCACTTTTTCAACGAATATTTTGCACCAAACCGTTTCGGAGAGGGAGCAATCAATTCTTTCTGTTGTAATAGGCGACTTCACAAGAATGGCCACTCCACCACCCCGTGAATCCCTATCCCACCTGTGTACAAGATATCCGGTGGGAATAATACAATCGTAGGGAATGGAAGGGCTCAACCATGTTTCGGTTATGACAGCGATTTGTGGGCTATGTGACAGCAACAAGAATTCGAGTTGAGTGACCTTATTTACAATGCTACGAGCATTTAGTACAAGCAGGCGTAGCTACGATTTTGGCGCAGAAGTGGAAGGGTAAGTGTTTGACTCAGATGCGGCATTCGAGCGGGTAGCAGGGGCAGCTCTGCTATCCCTCTTGCCTTTGCTGTTCAAAATCGCACAACACTCATTCTTGTTCTGATCCCAAGTGTAGAGCTTATCGTTTATTTTGAGCTTATCGTGATTCAGGGAAACCTTCAAACCGCTATCACGCTCAGCAGCCGCACTTTGCCATAACTTCCTCCGCACTTCCACTGTTTCACTCGCATAGTCATTACTAATACTTATGGAACTTCCCTTCAGCCTCGGACAATTTTTCATCACACGCTCTTTTTTCCGGTAGTCATAGAATCTCATGATGACTGGCCTACCCTTCCCGGGCTGTACCTTTGCCATGCGATGTATTCTCTCGATCGTCTTAACTTCTACATCAAGTTTTTCCTTAAATATCTTGTCCACGACCGAAACCATTAAATCAGATTCAGATTCTATACTTTTTTCAGCGAGACCGAATACTCTGTTTTCGTAGTCTACCAGCCTTTCCGCCTGCTGCCTGACAGTAGCTTCCAAAGTATATTCTCCGGTTCATTTCATGAATTAAAGCAAGCGAACTGGTTAGCTTATCTGTTTTAACGTTTACTTCAGATATTTGGTCTCTAATAGCATTCAAATCACGTTCAGACTTGGCCTGGTTTTTCAAGATCGTTCGCAAGAGCTCTTGCGTCGTAACAGGCCCGGGGTTTTTCTCGACGTCTCCCGACATAACAAGCGTCATCACAGCAGACCAACAGTCAACTATAATACAGTAACATCTTCGAGGGCACGGCAGGATCAACAGGCATAAATCATCACTACGACAAGAAGCTATTTCATTGCGGTAACCAACCTGCAAAAGCAGCAGCAGCGGTTTAGCCATGCTGTCCGCAAGCCGGGTACCGTGCCCTCTGGATCCGATGTAAGGTGAACGCCTAAATATTTGAGAGATGGTGTAGATGAAACCACGACGTTATTAATTTTATAGTGAAATGCTTAATTGGTATGCTTTTGAGTTAACAATATTAACTTGCATTTAGAGGCGTTAAGGGATATCTGCCAAGTTTCACACCACCGGAAGGTTAGGTCAAGGTCATTTTGGAGACCGGAATGATCATTAAAACCTTTATTGTTGCGGTAAATTGCGCAATCGTCGGCGAATAACCTAACTGTGGATGAAAGGTTATCGAGCAAATCATTATTGTATATTAGAAAAACTAACGGACCTATAACGCTGTCTTGGGGAACACCGGAAGTGACGTCGCAAAGGTTAGATGAAATGCCATTGATCACCGTAAGTTGCTCACGCGAAGAGAGGAAGCCTCGTAGCCAAGTCAGAATTAACGAATCAATATAAAGTGCAGCCAATTTAGAGATTTAACTGCAATGAGGGACAGTAACGAATGCCTTGGCGAAATAAAGGAAGAGGCTATCGGTTTGTTCGTTACCTATATATGTTACCTATCCATATTTATGAACACTCAAGAAAGGAAATAAATCACGTCATATCCACGGAATGTATCATGATTAGTGGGTGAAGCATGAGAGGGGGACATTATCGATAAACCGTAACTCTTCCGTGAAAATGTCTTTCTGTCTGTACATCCATGCTTCCGTCCGTCCGTCTTGTCTTTCTGTCCATTTGTTTAACACTCACACTAGCGCCACCTGCTGAGTTAGCCATACAATTAGGTGGTTACGAACCGGTCACAGAAGACATGCATGAACAGACCCATGATTTAGGAGCTTAGCCCCTAAAAAAGCGGCCCGCACTCGAAGCCCAGCTTCTCGCAATTCGCTGACGCACGCTTATCTACCAAGCGTACTTTGCCATGCATGCGGATGGAAAGGGGAGGGGGGGGGGTTTATGCTTGTGTGCGCGCGCTTGTCCTTCAATTATAAGAGTCGCGTGCCTTTCGGCTTTCACCGGAACGCTTGCGTTAGCTGCCGGGCCCATAAAGGTCACAAAGGTCACTATTGCTCAATGCACAGACCCCGTTTGAGAGAAAAAAGTGCTTGATTGATTGATATGTGGGGTTTAACGTCCCAAAACCACTATATGATTATGAGAGACGCCGTAGTGGAGGGCTCCGGAAATTTAGACCACCTGGGGTTCTTTAACGTGCACCCAAATCTGAGCACACGGGCCTATAACATTTCCGCCTCCATCGGAAATGCAGCCGCCGCAGCCGGGATTCGAACCCGCGCCCTGCGGGTCAGCAGCCGAGTACCTTAGCCACTAGACCACCGCGGCGGGGCAGAAAAAAAAATGCTTTTCATACACAAAGAAGTATAATAAACAGGGAGACACTTGTTAGTTAGCACTCACCTGTACCTTTCATTACGTTGCAAGCGTCATTTTTGTTTGAACAGCACGTTAAGTGTCGAGCGGTATACTTTTTCAGTTCCCTCTCGTCCTTTGTGTGTTATTTTATTACCTCACTTGTGCGTGAGCAGAGCACAGCATGTTTCGATCTACTTGCCCTTGTCAGCGTTATATTCTAAGTTGCTGCTATCGCATACATTTCTTCACCCTAGCAGCGAAATTGTGACTGTTTTATGGTCACAACTCCTCACTTTATAGCAACTATATTCGGAGGCCTAAACGTAATGCCTGTGTCACATTGAGAGAGTGCTGAGACTTGGCTACTTTCAATGTTCTGCGAACGAAAACACTCACGTTAGCATATCAAAAGAACATGTGCCTCAGCAAGAGCTATTTCAGGAACTCTTACACATTTAACACCAAGTTTTGCTTCTCTAACTGCTGCAGTTTCTCCTTTCTTTCCTACAACTGCAGGCGGATCTTACAACGCTGACATGTTATCCTTGTTAATGACACCCTTTGGAACCGTTTTTACGGTACGACGGCTTGCATGTTCACTGCCTCGTCCGGAAAAAAAAAATGTCCTGCTCGCTAGCGTTGTCATCAACGTGTCCAGCGACTAGGAATAGCAGCATATTGCAGATGATGGAGGACACCGTTTCCCTTCGTTTTCTGGCTGAACATTACATTCTCTTTCTTCAAGCACGCTCCCTTTTTGCTTTTCCACTTTAATCTACACTGGCAACAGTGGAACAACCATGAAGCTTGTTCTTCAAGGTGACGCTTAAAGAGCATGCACAGAAGGGGTACAGAGTGCCCTCTCCGGTGACTTCCGTTGTGCTACGTATACGTAGAGCCTTGTCTTTATTCGGCGGAAGTCGCGTTTTGGTGGGGTGCTATCTCCTCACGTCGTATACGTGAACAAAGAAACGTAGTATTTGCTCACTCGTTGCGATGCGCTCAACAAAACTACTGCTCTTAAAGATAAGCGCTTTTAATGCTAAGGTAAAAGATTCATATATATATTTCCCGCTTCTGTATAAACTTGAGCCCATACTGTTAGGCATTGTGCTTGTTCATCAAGCACCAATTACTTATCATGAAGATGAAGAGGCAAACGCCCCTACATAAAATAGAACTGGAAATGACAAAGCAGGAAGGACCGGGAAATGTGAAGTTTCGTGTTCTCTAGTGAAATGTTTGACTTGATATAATCACTATACGCTACGAAGAGTTTTGAGCGGGAACGTCTGGTTAGGGCACTCAATTTGAATTTAACCGAGTTTAATCTTCTTCACCATGTCGACAGTCAGTTTATTTGTGCGCTCTACTTCTGCCCCATAATCAGTTGCCACGTTGTATTTGTATACTTCTGTACCGAAAATCGCTCATCGACTCCGTCATCCCCGCTCAGCACGGGAATTTAATATAACGACTCTTCTTAAATATGAAGTCAGTCGACGGTTTTTGTTACCAGCTTAGCTTTCATGTCTTCTCTCTGGCGCATACGTCGGCTGCCTGGCGACGCGCCGCTCAGCTTTTTTCATAGGCCCAGGGTGGCGTGTTTCCGCATATCATATCCCAAGAGATGCACGGGGAAAATGCGGCACTGCTATTGGCTGAAGGAGGTCAGGTGATCTAAACGAGCTTCCGGTTTTTTGTGTTTATTTTTGTTTCTTTTTATACGTGATGGCGGCGCCTACAGAGAGGTTTTTGCGATGCTGATTGAAGCCGTATACGCCGTAGAAATTCGGATTTTTTGCTGATATGTGTTATGCGCGGCTGTGAAGATAGTTTTACGATGGACGGAATGTTGTTTAACATTATTCCGGGAGTGTGTAGTGCATGCCTCTTTGGCGTGCGATCATGTGTTTGACACGACGCAAGAAACTTTCGTTCGCGCTGCCGCACTGTAGCCCCGCTCCATATAGATTGAGCCGTCCGTGGGCCGCAGGCATGACGGACGCCGAAATGTTCGGACTTTTTGTTGCCAAATGTTTCAGGGCTAGAGGCAATGTAAACGCGGATCATTTTACGATGGTCGACGTGGTGTATGCGCGGATTGTGTCCCGTGGGGTGAAGTGGTGCACAACGTAAGCCCGGGAGTGTGTGCACGCCCCTTCGGCGTGATACTTATCACGAGATCGAGTGTTTGCCATGACGCAAGAAACGCTACGACTTGATTTCACTCGCGTATGAGTGCAAGCTTATTCAACTACGGTGTCAAAAAAGAAGACGTGAGGCGATTCGTGAATATTTGTTCATTTGCCACAACTTGGCTCGATGCCATTGCAATTAAACGTGATGCTATAGAAATGAAAAAAAAAGTGTTTCAGGAATAGCGTCGTTATAAACTACTAAGCTGCTTCTGGTGTGTATACATTATTTTGAGAAAAGCAGGGAGAACTCATCTCTCAGCCTTTCATGTGAAGTAATCTGATGCTAATCGTTGTTATGACTTGAGCATGTTATAAAACACCTATCAAGTCCGCGTACTATGCATCCGTCACAGTGAATGAGGCATGTATAACCAAGTAGTAACATCAATAGATTGCCCATCAGGAAGGTAGTGTCGAAACCAAAAAAAAAGGAAAAGTAAAGTTAGGGCTTCTGTTCTTTTTTAGACACAATAATAATGAGATCGAAGAGGTAATCATGCCAAAGGAAAAGTACATTTAAGGGCTGTTTTCTTTGTTAGACAATATAATAATATATAATAAAAAATCATGCTAAATGACATAATGGTCTGTTAGTTCTCAATAATACTGTGTCTAACAAAGAAAACAAGCCCTTAAAAATGTACTTGCTTCTTTCATTCATAATGAGGGACTCGTTCTGACAGACTTGGTGCCTTCAGGTAGTACAAGAGGAGTTATTGGTCAGCTGCCAACTTATATTAAGCACACAAACTACGCGACACCAAACAGACACAAAAAGTGTTCCACACTCACTGTCACGGCGGCTGGCAACGCTCCCACATTTAATTTACATATACCAGATTAAGTTGATGGGAGGTGGCCGCCATGGTAGCTAAGTTGGTAAAGTATCGAACGTGTTATTCGAAGGTTTCAAATTTGATCCCTGCCCACGGCAAGTTATCATTTCGTCCCATTTGCTTTCTTCGCTTCTACATTACAACACCAAAACAGGCCATGTTGTGAAACGGAAGACATTTAACAAGCTTAGTATTGAGGGCATGAAAAAATAAAATAAAATATGAGTACCTGGAGAACAATTGGCAGACGTCGATTCACGAAATGTGCCTAGATAATGTACCCATGTTTTCTAAACTCCTATAATTCCGATTGTGATACACGGTGGTGGGAACACGTTTGCTGTAAGAAATATCTGAATATGCACCTATATTACAACTACCCCTCCCCCAAACCTCCAGAAATCGCACAGATCAATGACGGACATACCACGTGGACTCACAGTGCCGAAATAATGACACATGTCATGCTAATTGAGCACAGGCTCTTCTCAATTAATACAAAGTCTAAGGTTCACTAATGGCGTTATTATAACAATGCGAAATCCCATTCTCTCGACGAAAAGCGTTTGGTTTTCCTTTAAACTCGTATAACAGAAAAGTAAATTGTTTATTTTGATATAGTTATTACTTGCACAACAGGACATATTTCTTAACTAGAAACCAATGACAGCACATACATTTCTTAGCGCAAAACCAACACCACCTGGAGCCTCTTTACATGTAAACTTTCTGCTATTTTGCTCCATATAAGATTTCCTATTAAAGTGCATACTGCTTCTAGTTTTCATCAGGCTAGCTTATTACAGAACTAAGTAGACTGCTAGTACAATATTGTTTAATAAAGGCTCAATAGCTCATTAAAGATTTGCTGCATAACATATAACAGCTTTTTGATGCAGGCCAAAAGATCATTGTAGTTGCTTCAGTAAGCTATTACCAACTGTTATTACAAAATAAGCATCTGTTTTCAATATAGCTAATAAGGTATACAGATGCTAATAGTAACTTTTCTAAAAAAATGTTGACAATTTTTCAACAAAATGAACCAAGATGATTATCATGTCAGGTAAGCTCTCCATTGCATAAATTATGGTATATTTTACATTACTTCGCACTAACCAGTGTCGTAAGAGACAAATGTATATCAAGGGGGGGTCAAAATATGCACTACTCATGTCAAGCTTTTTAAAAGGCATTTGTATCTTACACAGATAACAAGGTGCTCCGTAATTGTCATGGCATAATGAACAATCAGTATGCATTAGGAATGCTTCCAAATTTCATGTATTTATGCTACCTGTAATGAATTGGACAATATTATTTCAGGAGAGACAAGTTTACTGGAGCACTAAAATAACACAGCTGAACTAGTTGGTTTGTCTTCCTGGTGAAAGACGGGGCATGCAGACATGGACACCAGAGAGAAATAAAAGTGCGCAAATGCCGACTAACAACTGAAACGATGCACAGCAGCAGGAAAGAAAGCATGCATTCGAACTTGCCTGCGCACATCTCATGTGTTCGTGTTTGAATATCGCATATCTTAACTTTACGCTTGAAATAACTATAAACCAGTGGTAAAGATTTTCACCTACGCAATTTGATTTCAGTTCAAACACTTCGTCATATCTCTATTGCTTAAGTGCTAAAATGCTGCTCAAATCTTTTTTTTCTAAAAACTATCGAATAAGAGAGCATTTCTAATGAAACGTTTGTAGATAAACTGCAAGTAATTCATGACTTCCTACCTTTCTAAGGATCCCTTACCAGGTAAAATGCTAAGCTTTAAGCTAAGCACACTTTAATAAAAAACAAAGCTTTCATAAGTCTCTTCTATACTGCTAGATCACATACATACATGAGTTTACTGAATAAATTGTGTTTCCACATTGTTCTATGTCCCAATAAATATTGTCAATAGTTGTCCTATGTCTCAAAAGACAAAACCTATTTTTCAGTGACTCTAAGGACATCTAGCGTATCTTCACGTGCAGAATCAATTACTTTGTCTTTTTGGGAACCCCATGCTCATGTTACAAAAGTGTCTCTGCTGTGGTTCTTAATTAATTGAGACATATTTATGAGTAGGATCAGTTCATCTGGTAGTATCCTTGTTGTGAATAATGGTGGGTGTTGGGCAAAGCAATACAAATGAGTCTCGAAACAAACTAAATTTTGAACAAGTTTATTTGCTGTAGGTAGATAAAAAATATCTTTAATTCATTACAATGAACACGGTTAAGTGTGACGTCATAATTTATTGCACTAGGAGAAAAATCATGAAAAGACACTCGGGAGGGTGGGGGGGGGGGGCTTCGTGTTACATTACAGTATGTTCTCCAATCTATAAAAAGAATTTCCAGTGGTGTGTCCTGGCTCTCTTCTGAAAATAAAAATAGGAGCAAGAAAAAGGACATTAAAAGAAAACAGCAGACTGCAGGGTCTTTCTAAGCTTTCACAGCACCAAAAACTTCGTAAACATTGCTTTTTGAGCTCTTTGAACAAAAGCAAATTTTTTTTCGATGACATTGCTGGCAGTAACTTCCACACATACCGAGCCAAAGGGAACGTGTTTCTTTCTGAACTATATTTATTAACAAGTAAACCCCTCTACACAAAGTGGCACACATCATAACTTGCAGTAACATAAACTTCGTGAGGCAAGGCTTACAACAGGCGTTATACTAGTGTTAATAATCAATACCAGACTGCTCATCACTTTATCAAACTTCCAATGCAGGCTGTAAAAGTATACTTTGGTTTTATAAATATGTCTTCACTATCACCATGCAATATTTTTATAGTTAACTAGTACACTACAGTCACACACGGCATAGGACCCATCAGATTGGTTCAACACAAAGCAGCATGTTCGAACTAACTGTGTAATGAGCTTAGAGATAACAGCAGGCAAAGAGATATGGTAACATGAACAATATATAAGCCCTTGAGAGGTCTCTTTTTATCTGAACTTTTTGTTAAAAGCACAGAATTTGAAAAAAGTGGCTGAAAAGAACCTCCATAAAAAAAATTCCTCGCACAAGAACAAGTGGGCTAAAGATGTCTGGCCTGTGTCGACGATGTAGCACAATCACACCATAAGCTGGAGGAGTGGCCTTCCATAGAGCCTTGAGTAAACTCCCAGGGAGTGCCTTCTGCAGGTACACTAGCTAGGTATTCACTGTACCAATCGCCATCATTTTGCATAATCACAAAGCACCCAGTGTGCATCTGTAAGGCGTTTGCGTAGCTTGCACACTTCGTTGATGCTGTGACCGATGATGTTGAGGATGGTTATTTATGGTTCAGTCATTCGTAACGAGTGGGAAGCTTTCGACCATCCACTATTAAAGCAGTTCACATGAAGTGAAGTGTTTTGCAAATGTACTCTTTTTTCAAGCAATTAATGTGATTCGTCACCTAACATGATGCCTGCAAATGGTGTTTTTGCGAATAATATTCAAGCACTTCCATGATTTTAGAGCAGGATGAATGATCATGATCTGGATTCCAACATAGCTCACACTCTGAGCTTTCTATCTCAGTAAAGATGACAGCTGCAGACAATATTTTCACTAAAACTGGCTATTGTGAGCTCAAAACGTACACCGCAGAAAGTTTTTATTTTTTGTACAAAAATCATAAGGCCCTACCAATAAAGAACGGCTGTGTGATACGATTGTACGCTTATCGTGGCAGAAATCACACACTTTGACAGTGATTACAGCATAGCTTTTAGTAAAAGCACATAATCTTAGGCTAAATTAGTCATTTGCTTGAACCAAGTTAGACGTTAGGGCCATTCTCAAATTCTGTACTTTTGAGGAACAATGAGCCTCACATTGTACGCTATGACCTTCGTGCACAAGTCCAAATTGACAACTTTCTCACAACTAAGACAAACCTGAAGGTTTGAAGAGGCTTGCTGGATGACTAGGAGAATCTGATAAGACTTGACAGAATTAGAGCTGACTGCTGTCTCTGCAATTATGCACAATACACGCATTCAACTCTTTTTCCATGGCCCATGATGAGGACATGTCAATATCAGTTAATCTGAGCTGGATACCCTCTTCAAATGGGATGCACTCTTGAAATTATAAAGTTATTTAAGTTATAAAGTCTTTAAATTATAAATTAAAATATAAAGTTAAAAAGCCCTAACTTTTTAAAACCTTGGGTGTGGAGCATCAATTGGATATTCCTTCGAGTCATCTACCATATTACTGATAAATTTTGCAACTCGTTTTTGAACCATATGCACTAATGCAGCACACTTCTCACCATTCTTTTTACAGTCTTTAAGTGATGCAAGTGTATTCTGGATGAAAGACAGGTTTGTTTGGACACTCTGCATGCCTATTTGAAATTCAGATTTCATGCCATGCCCCAATTTCTCTGGCAGTATTTAGGATCTTCCACAGGAAATCGCTATTAGGTCCTGGGTTTTATTCAGCACCCTTCATAATATACAATAATAGAATTATGCAATACACCAGACATGGCTCGCCGAAACACCAAGGCATGCATAGCTCGTCCTAAAAAGCTTTGCATAATGATATTTTGCACCAACCTGTGAACAAAAGAGCACGGAATTTAGCATAGTGTGCCTGGCAGTGCCACTGAAGTTGCTGGAGCAGTGTAGAAATTTTGGCTAGTTGGCGTGGGTTCATTTTGCTCAAGCTGCATGTTGGGGCTGGATGCTAAAAATAATTGAGAAAAACAAGTGCAGACTTACAAGTTTTTATGAGACAACATTTTGTTACGCGAGGAGTGGTTGCATTAACCACAGAAAGAAGTGTGCATATGTAATTAGAACATGTCGCATGAGTTCAGTAAACTCAGAAAATTTTATATTTCCATTTCTTGACTTATATCGCATTGATGCAGGTCACTGAAGTTTTATTTATCATACTATATAGACCACACATTTAAAAAATGCCAACCACTACAGTGACCACATTTTGCTGCTGTAGCACAGTGAAATACTACCATTGTACATCGGTGCTCGTTCTTTGGCATGAGTCTAAATAAATTTCGAACCCTAGCCTTTCATTTTAATGAATTTTATGTTGCGTAATAATATAATTTACAATATACCATTTCTTAATGAAGTGCAAAAGAACGAAAAGCTTAATGAGTCTCTTCATTAAGCTTTTCATTAAGTATTCGCAGTGTGACAGCACATACTTCTCCACGTAACTCTTAAATCTACATTGCGTTGAAAGCACAGACGTCATCACATTTCTAGTTCTTTCTGATAGCAAACGTAATTTGCGTGGAAATATTATGCATCTCTGGAAGCATCAGGGAAAGTCGTACTGAGTAGCAACTGAAATTTGTATCACAAAGAAATGCCAAGAAGCCTGATGCAGAGACTATCCAGAGATCTTGGGCTGTCAGCAGGAAACCGAGAAGGTGTGGGTTGACTTTAAATTTATGGCATCATAAGCAAGTGTGCATGCATATATTTATTTTCGTAAAAGTGGCAAGCTACTCACACATAGAGACCTAAATTATGTGTTTAAAATGTATTAGTGTCAAGTGCTAAAAAAGGCTGATATGCTGCTCAAAATTAGGGTTTTAGCTGCTCCAGATTGTGCACCAAAGTGCTTAGGATCGATTGCATCACAAAGAAACCCCATTATTGGAAATGACTTCGTGCTGGGCATGTGCCAGGTCGTGATTTTATATTTAAAGTCAAGCAATAAAAGTTAAATATATTGTACTGCAGATCCTGCCGAATTTTTTAAAAATTTTAGTCACCAACACACCAAATTCAGAGTTACGATGGTTGACCTAGATAGTCGGAGTAGATAAGAAATACAGCTAGGAGCAGATCAGAAACAATGCTTTTCACCAGCACGGAAATAGCAAATCTGGGCCTTTTGTCCAAGGAAGGTCAGCGAATATCAGCACAAAAGAAGTTCATCTTCAGCAGTGCCCATATTTGAAAGGTTCCGCCTGCTAAGCTGGTTCAATGCCAGAGTTGCTCGTTTTTATTTAGTGGACTTGATTGTTCATATTAGTGGGTTTGGGGCCTTCCCTAAAGTTTTCATCCGTCTTCGATATACAGTAATTTTCTTCTGTTTGCTTTAACTAGCCTTGATTTTTAGTCCTTACTTCTCATATAAGAGGACATTAAGATGCTGCATATGTCAATTTTGGACATGCAATCTCACACTGATTGCCGTGATTTCTCTGCTCATATCTTTTTACTTTGTTAATGGTCAACCAGCTGCAAATGATCAATATGTAATTGAACAACCAACTATGTAATTCAACAATTACTTTGCCACGTGATGTGCCGAGTGCTGTCACCTGCAGCACTAAGGTGCCGTATACAGTATTTTCTCAGATGTATTCGCATGTTCTTTCATCTATTTTTTCATCGTTTTAAATTCACTCCTGCACAAGACCAGCCGTGTGTACGATAAAATTAAGCAACAAAAAAGCAAGTGAATTAATAAATAAATCAGAAGTTCAGGCTTACGTCTGCGCTTACCAAGTGGTATCGTAAGTCTAGTGGTACCTAAGGCAACTCTAATATTCATGAACAATTTCTAAATTTCTAGATTGAGTTCGTGCTTACTAAGTACCATAATATCATTCAAATAATCACTAGGAGAAAAATTAAAACTAACTAAACTGTGGACGAACTGTAGAGAAAGCTACAATTGGTGGACTGCGCATTCAGATGACCTGGACGAGGAAGGAGACTATTTCAGCAAAAACATATTACTTGATCGATCTGTGAGGTTTAACGTCCGAAAACCACCATATGATAATGAGAGAGGCCGTAGTGGAGGGCTCCGATAATTTCAACCACCTGGTGTTCTTCAACATGCACCCAAATCGGGGCACACATGCCTACAGCATTTTCGCCTCCATCGACAATGCAGCCACCACAGCCGGGATTCAATCCCGCAACCTGCGGGTCAGCAGCTGAATGTCTTAGCCACTAGAAGCACCATGGTGAGGCTTGAACAAAGAGTAGGAGGACATATTGCTGCATCATCCCTGTCTGAACCAAACCCTCCATTGACGCTTCATACGAACAAAAATCTTGTCGATGTACACGTGGACGGTATTTCTCTGTCGGCACTAGTCGATACTGGCGCTCATGTGTCCATAATCAGCGTTCATCTTTGTCGCCGCTTAAGAAAAGTACTCACGCCCCCTGCTACCGAAGCTGTACGTGTGGCCGATGGCGGCACTGTTCCTGTCATTGGCATGTGTACGGCTCGCATACGCATCGCCGACCGTTACATCCCTGTTCTATTCACGGTGCTCCAGAACTGTCCTCATGACCTCATCTTAGGGATGGACTTCCTGTCGACCCATTCTGCTCTCATCGACTGTTCCGCTGGTACTCTTTGCTTAGACCTTCCTCTTCAGCCGGATATTCACCCTGAACCTCAACACGGCCTTTCTGCCACAGACTTCCTCCGCTTACCGCCTAAAGCCCTCACATTCACCGAATTTGCCACGACCTCACCCGTATTGGATGGGAATTACATCGTCACGCCGATTCCTGATGTCCTACTGGCACGTGACGTCACCGTCCCTCACTGCATCGTAACTGTAGCCTCCAACCGGACCCGTCTACCCGTCATAAATTTCGGCTTCACAAAGCAAGTCCTCCCTGAAGGCATCCTAATTGCCACGTTGCGGTCCTTAGCCGATGATCACGTCACCACTTTCGCAGCCGACGCATGCCCCAATTTTCCTTGTCGCCCACTCGATGCCACATGCCTCGACATGTCAATACGTCCCATGATCGACCCTGACCTTCCCCCAGCGCAATCAGCCGCTCTCGCACGCCTTCTAGCTTCCTACCGTGACATCTTCGACCTTGACGACCGCCCACTCGGCCAAACTTCTCTTGTAAAGCACCGCATCAACACCGGTGATGCTGCTCCCATTCACCGTCGACCGTATCGCGTGTCCGCGTCGGAGCGCCAGATTATTCAAGCTGAAGTGAATAAGATGTTAACTAAAGGCATTATTGAGCCCTCATCAAGCCCATGGGCGTCACCCGTCGTCCTGGTTAAAAAGAAGGACAACACATGGCGTTTTTGCATCGATTACCGGCATCTAAATCGAATCACCAAAAAGGACGTGTATCCTTTACCACGTATTGATGACGCCCTCGATTGTCTCCACGGCGCACGCTACTTTTCATCCATCGACCTTCGTTCTGGTTATTGGCAGATTGCCGTAGACGAGAAAGACCAAGAAAAGACCGCCTTCATCACTCCAGATGGCCTATACCAATTCAAGGTTATGCCCTTCGGTCTATGCAATGCCCCCGCCACGTTCGAACGTATGATGGACTCTCTGCTACACGGGTTCAAATGGTCAACATGCCTGTGTTACCTAGACGACGTCCTCGTATTTGCACCTACGTTTGAGACCCACCTTGAGCGTCTGTCGGCCATTCTCGACGTCTTCCGCAAAGCTGGCCTCCAGTTGAACTCCTCGAAGTGTCACTTCGGCCGCCGACAGATTACCGTGCTGGGCCACCTTGTCGATGCTTCTGGTGTGAGACCGGACCCTGAGAAAATTCGTGCCGTCACGAGTTTCCCAGTACCCCAATCCGCCAAAGATGTCCGGAGCTTTGTGGGACTTTGCTCCTACTTTAGGCGGTTCGTGAAAGATTTTGCGGCAATCGCCCAACCACTTACCGATCTTTTGAAGAAAGGCGTTCCATTTTCGTGGGGGTCCACTCAAGCTGCCGCCTTCTCTCACCTCATAACACTTTTGACGACGCCCCCTATCCTCGCCCACTTTGACCCATCTGCCCGAACTGAGGTCCGAACTGATGCCAGTGGTCACGGTATCGGAGCCGTTCTCGCCCAATGCCAACAGGGACACGACCGCGTTATCGCGTATGCTAGCCGCCTCCTTACACCTGCAGAGCGTAACTATTCGATCACGGAGCGAGAATGCCTTGCTCTTGTCTGGGCGGTCTCAAAATTCCGTCCATATTTATATGGCACTCACTTTTCCGTCGTCACCGACCACCACGCGCTCTGCTGGCTTTCATCCTTAAGAGATCCTACAGGTCGACTTGGTCGCTGGGCTCTGCGACTGCAAGAATACACCTTTTCTGTGATATACAAGTCTGGACGCCTGCACCAGGACGCCGATTGCCTTTCTCGCTATCCAGTTGACCCATCGGCCACCATACCTGACAACGACGCCTGCGTGTGCTCCGTTTCTCAACTGAACCACATAGCCGACGAGCAACGCCGTGATGCAGCCCTACGAGCTATCATTGAGCGCCTCGACTCCTCCCCATCGAACCGATCCTATCGCTCGTTCGTACTCCAGAATGGCACATTATACCGGCATAACTTCCATCCAGACGGCCCATCTCTGCTGCTTGCCATACCCAAACACCTCCGCTTGGCTGTACTCCACGAACTTCATGACGTTCCTACTGCCGGTCACCTGGGTGTGTCCCGCACATACGACCGGATTCGCCGTCGCTTCTATTGGCCAGGTCTGGCACGGTCCGTCAGAAGATACGTCGCGGCGTGTGAGGAATGTCAGCGCCGCAAAACACCATCGACGCTTCCGGCTGGGCGCCTTCAACCACTCGATATTTCTACGGAACCTTTCTTTCGCGTCGGCTTGGACTTACTCGGCCCTTTTCCTCTGTCTTCTGCTGGCAACAGGTGGATAGCTGTGGCCACAGACTACGCCACACGCTACGCAATCACACGCGCCCTTCCAACAAGTTGCGCCACTGACGTCGCCGATTTTCTTCTACACGACGTGATCTTGCAACATGGTGCTCCACGCCAGCTGCTCACGGACCGAGGCCGCACATTTCTATCGAAAGTCATAGCGGACATCCTACGCTCTTGTGCAACACGCCACAAGCTCACTACGTCGTACCATCCGCAAACAAATGGCCTCACAGAACGCCTGAACCGAACCCTAACTGACATGCTTGCAAAGTACGTTTCCTCAGATCACTCTGACTGGGACATCGCTTTACCATACGTGACATTTGCCTACAATTCTTCGCGCCACGACACGGCTGGTTACTCCCCTTTTTTCTTGCTGTTCGGCCGCGAACCCACATTACCCCTCGATACGACGATTCCGTTACCAGCAGCTCCAACTTCACAATATGCTCTGGACGCCATCAGCCGGGCCGCCCACGCACGCGAAACCGCTCGTGCTCGCCTTCTGACCTCCCAAGCAAACCAACGGCGTCGGTACGACCAACGACACCGCGATGTGCACTTTTCGCCCGGTTCGTTGGTTCTGCTGTGGTCTCCGACCAGGCACGTTGGCCTGTCTGACAAGCTGCTCTCTCGGTACACAGGGCCCTACAGAGTGCTTCGTGAGGTGACTCCCGTCACTTATGAAATCACTCCTGCTGCCTCGCCGTCTTCATCCACCCCTAGGGCCACCGACATTGTACACGTCGCACGCCTGAAGCAGTACCACTCGCCCAATGATCTTGACATCTAGATGCGCCGAGACGGCGCCTTTGCCGACGGGGGTTATGCTACCTGTAGGCTGCCACAAACCATAGTGCGAATGCGCGTGTGCGCCCGACGAGGAAGATGAGGCTCGCTGGCTGCTCGAGCTCGGAGCCAGACTGGCCAGTGCTGCAACCGCTCTTGCAAATATATTTTTCGAATATATTCGCAATACTTTGTCTCGTTACTCACGTAACAATATCTTTCAGTGAATGTCATTCTGGTGCGATTTCATGCCATCTGTGCAAGTTATTAGAACACACAATTTGCTCCAAAATTTAACACCGCCTAACATATCGTGGTGTTTTAATCTTGCTTCCAGTAAAAGATCATCCAAGTTTGGCTGCTGCACGGTATGTTAAATTAAGAACACAAGTGTCACTTAGTGTGATCATGACATTACGTCTCCATTAGATAACATGCAATATGAAGCACTGTTATTTCACTTGATGATTTCTTTGAAAACATGTAACAGTCTAGACAACCTAATTGCAGTTATTCGGTTTGTGGACTAATTGGTTTTAAAACACAATGAAGTGACAAAGGGCACAAAAAGACACAGACAGAGGAAGACATACATGTGCAGTGACTCACAAATTATTTTATTTTCAGAAGTGCATGAAATATAAAGCAGTTTATTTTTTAACGAGTGAACAGGTTTGTTTCCTTTTGTCTGTTTTCATACTGTGTATTATTTCACTAATTTCTTGCTAGTTTCTTTTCTTGGAAAGCAAAGGTTTTGCAGTTAGTTTGTCGATATTTCTATCAACAGCACGTTTGTGTAATATAAATTTAGTGACAGTAAAAAAATTGTGTTCAATATTTCCAATAACTGCGTCTGAAAATACCACGTGTGTCTGTATTGTACAACTATGTTTCTGAGTTCAGTAGCCATGTTTTTTTCGTTTCACAATACAACTTTTTAATATTCAGTTTGAATCGACGACAATCGACACTACTACTTGCACCGCATGTTTTATTCAATATGACAGAGATATGCATTAAGTGACATGTACCCTTTCCCTGCTTCGTATATGACTTTTTTCCAAAACAGCCTAAAACATTTTGAACGTTTGATTACCCATCAGTCTGGGAGGGACAACTGTGCTATCTACTTTTTAATGTGGCAAGGCCCACGCTATGCGCATTTCAGTGTCTCTCTTAAATGCGTAAATGCATCTGGGGAACGCCTAGGTTCCAACCGCTCTACTCTACAACACGAGTTTATTAAAAACTTGGCGCGTTAACAGTGCTCATGCTGACAGTGACTCGCGTGATAAAAAGAGAAATAAGATGGTAAAGGACCCTTGTGCGAACGCGCGGCGCAGCGAGAAACAGCACACCGTCACAAAACAAATAACATTGAAACAAGTTCATTTCGTCTCAGTTTAGGCGTGAAGCACAGACGATCACAGAGTAAATTTCACATGTGATACAACCCACTTACTTCAAAACAGCTGACATGTGGAGTAGTTCAAGTGGCATGTATTCTTCGCCGGCCGGCAGCCCATATGAACACGTAATAAATAAAAAATTGGACCACACCAGCTGCGTAAGAACACAACTCATTTTAGCGACACCACCAGCGAAAAGCCCACACGGTTCAGTGCAATTACTGTGACGTATGGCTTCAACAAGCTTCACCGGCATGTTGCTAAACTAGCGTTGCGCTAGCGTGTATGTATGCCACCATCACGCATAAAAAGAAACAAAAAACTGAAAATTCCGGAAGTGCATTTAGATCTTGTGATTGCTTTCAGCCAATGGTTGCACCAAGTTTTCCTCATACATCTCCTGGGATATAATACGGAAACACGCCCCCGGGTGGCCCTTACGTCACCAACGTCCAATCAGAAGCGCCGCTAGCCGTGATTTTAGAACCATCCCATCAGGAACCGCCACTGGGATGCTCCCATGGACGAGTGAAGTTGCCACGAATCACGCTAGACTTGCCAGATTGGATGGCGCTGCTTGCATCATCGGGCTGCTATCGGGCCCGTGGGTTAAGGGAGCTTTCCATGCGTTGCCTAAGACACACCTGCATCGCCGTGTTAGATGACATCGTTGAGATGATGCGTCAGGTGGGCTAGCTCGCTGGCCTTGACACAGATTGCCTTTGCAGAGGTGATAACGTTCGGTCTGGGCTCTCAGGCGTAACGGCACTCCCACCGCCAGAAAGTGGACCGCAAAGACGAGCTAGTTCCACGTGGCTCGGATGTCGGGTTGTAACGAATGTAGCAGCCTCACAACAACGATGTTCTATATACACGGTTTATTAAGGGCGAACTTGTGCCCAAAGTGAACGACGCACAGCAATCAAGAAGATCCAAGGGCGGTAGTCCTCGTGAGCCTCTGCCTCGAGTACCCTCGTTCTCTTCTTCTTCACGCGCGTTGGCTGTTCGGCGGAGTACCGGACGCATACAGGGCCGGCTCGTGCATTGCGGCTGGCTTCATCGCTCGTAGTCGTGCCGTTAGCGTTTCTCTGGTTCCCAACGTCCGCGTTGTGCGGAGCAATAGTAATTTCCTGTGGCATTATGCCCCCTCTCAAGAGGCATCGCCCCAATGCTTTCGATGATAATGTATGCAGCATTTCCGTCTCGGAAGGTTTGTAAGAGGGAAATGGTTGTACAGCAAGCAAGTGGGATGGCTAGTCTTCGTATTGGTCCTCGTACGGTTTCATGCACACATTGTGTACACGCTCGGCGGGATTGCGTCGTTTATAATGCCCATGTCCTGTAGGCTTGACTTCATAAACGAGGTCGCTGAGTCGCTGTACTACATCGTAAGGACCAAAATATCGACAAATGAGCTTTTCAGACAGGCCTCGTCGTCGTACTGGGGTCCATATCCACACTTTGTCACCAACCTCATACCGTGTTTCACGTCTTCCTCGGTTGTAGCGGTCGGCATCGGTTCGTTGTTGGTAACATACTCGGTACCTTGCTGATTGGCGGGCCTTCTCCTCTCTCTCTATATAGTCAACGAGATCAGAAGGGTAGTCATCTTGATCTATAGGTAACATAGCGTCCAGAGTTGTGGTAACTACACGACCGTAAATTAGTTGAAACGGGGTAATCTTGATAGTCTCTTGTACGGCGGTGTTATAGGCGAAGGTAACGTATGGTAGCTTTCCTGTGAACAGTGTGGGTCAAAATTCAGCAGGCATTCCATGAGTTCCGCCGTGAAAGCCGGTCCGTGATCAGTGATTACAACAGTTGGAGCGCCATGCCGTAACACTATGCTGTGTACAAAGAATTTGGCGACCTTAGCTGCCGTTTCTCGATGCAAGGAGTCTGTTTCCGCGTATCTTGTTAAATAATCATTCGCTACAACGATCCACCTCTTGCGAAGTAAAGATGTCGGGAATGGTCCAAGGAGGCCCATTCCAACTTGTTGGAAGGGTGCTTTTGATGGGTCTATCGGGTGCAGAAGGCCCGCTGGCTTAGCATGAGGCGCTTTCCGTCTTTGGCACTCGTGGCATGTTCTGACATAGCGCTGTACTGAAGACAATAGCTTCGGCCAATAATAGTGCTGACTGATTCGTGCAAGCGTTCAAGTGACCCCCAAATGTTCAGACATAGGCTCATCGTGGCACGCTTGTAATATTTCTTGATGCATAGTTGCGGGAACGACAAGCAGAAACTATTCATGGTTCGGCTTAAAGTTTCTCTTGTAGAGGACATTTCCTCGGAGGCAGAACGATGCGAAGCTTCGAAAAAATATAGAGGTACTTGTACGTAGCTCCATTCAGGTGTTTGATGAGTGGGAGCAATTCTTCGTCCGCATGTTGAATTTCAGCTATCTGAAAAGTCTCGACAATAGCCACCAATGGAGAGTCCTCTTCATCTGATAGTGCTGTGTCTGCAGGTGCCCGTGACAAACAGTCGGCGTCGGTATGCTTCCTGCCAGATCGGTATACCACAGTTATGTGCAATTCTTGCAGTCTGAGGCTCCACCTTCCTAGTCGTCCGGACGGGTCCTTGAGGTTGGCCGAACAATCAAATCTGCCGAACAAATTGCTTCTAACACTGTTCGCAGGCGCTTGATATGCTCCTCAAATGTAGTGGCAAAGATGACCACGTCGTCAAGGTACACTAAGCAACACTGCCACTTCAATCCGGAAAGTACAGTGTCCATCATGCGTTGTAACGTGGCCGGCGCACAACAGAGACCAAAAGAGAGAGCCTTGAATTCATAGAGTCCATCCGGGATAACAAAAGCAGTCTTCTCGCGATCACTTTCATAAACTTCAATCGGCCAGTATCCACTTTTCAGATCTAGTGATGAAAAGAACTTGGCACACTGAAGTCTGTCTAATGTGTCGTCAATACGCGGGAGGCGATGTACATCCCGTTTAGTCACAGCATTTAATTGCTGGTAGTCGACGCAAAACCTTAGCGTGTTATCCTTCTTCTTGGCAAGTACTACAGGAGATGCCCACGGACTGCTAGAAGGTTGAATAACATCATCTTCAAGCATCTCCTGTACTTGATTCTTGATGACTTCCCTTTCTTTTGGTGAAACGCGGTACGGGTGCTGGCGTACCGGCCGGGTTGTCTCGTCTGTTACGATCCTGTGTTTTGCAATGATTGTGCGTCGTACCTTTGAAGTATTGGAGAAACAGCTGCCAAATTCCCGTACAAGGTCGTATAGCTGTTGACGTTAGATCACTGAAAGATCGGGATTTACGAATATCACGTCGCAGACATCAGATGTTGGTTTCTTATCCGTTGACGTTGTTTCAAGGCTGCATATTTCTGTGGCTTCACAAACCTCATGAAAAAAGGCTACAGCGGTCCCCTTTGCGATGTGCTGGAATTCGTTCCCAAAATTTGTCAGGAGGACGTCTGCGTACCCGTTTCGTAGCTGGATAATCTCTCGTGCCACACAAACACCTCTTTTCAGGAAAACATTCATGTTGCTGTCTGCCACACCTTCGTAGTCACCAAACGTATCATTTCTGACTAGAACCATTACACTGCTCTGCGGCAGTACAGCCACATCATCATCGACGATGCGCAGTGGAGTGGTGTATTGCTCATCTGCTCGAGCTACCTTTATAGCTTTTTCCGTTGAAAATGATACGCTGGACCTGTGCAAATTAATAATGGCACCATTTGCTTGCAGAAAATCCATTCCGAGTATAACTTCTCTCGAACATAAGGGCAGGACAACAAAGTCACCAACGTAAGTGAAACCTCGTATCTCAACTCTTGCGGCGCATCTGCCGAGGGGCGTAATAGGGTGATCGCCTGCCATACGTACTTGAGGTCCTCTTATTCGGTCAGAAGTTTCCTGAGGCACTTCGCTAAATCATAGCTTATCACGGAGTAATCCGCACCGGTATCGATTAAAGCCATGAGCTCTAGCCCGTCAATTACCAACGGCAAGTCTGAAGTTATCTTCTCATTACTGCACTTCTTTACCTGAAGACAGTCGTCGTCGTCGTCAAGCTGGTGTCGCAGTGGAGGATCTTCGTATTTCGACTCACCAGCGGCCTCGCCTCCACAGGTCGCCCACTTCAGTTTCCCGGGTTTGGACTAGGCGAACGGTGCCTAGGTGCGTTTGGAAAGGAATGTGGGCTTGGCGAGCGCTGACGTAGGGGGGATGGTGACTGCAGTTGGTGACAACGATGCAGGTCGAAGCTCTGACGTGAGCACGGGTATTCCTCGATGTCGGACGGCCTTTCGCCGTTTCGCGGACACGGTGCGTTGACCGCAAATCCTAGAAGACCAGCTCGACGATGTCGGCAAAACCGGTAAAGATGGCCTGCCTCTCCACAGTGGAAGCACAGGGGCCAACGTTCCGCATCTCACCATACATCGCTTTTCCGAGGTCTTGTCTCTGTCGGAAGAGGTGCGCTGCCAGTTGCCGCTGCGAGTTGCGGGCTACGTGTTGTCGGTGCGTAAGTACCAGGTGTCTCGATAGGCGCGCAGTGGACAGCAGGCCGCCTGAGCACCTCTGAATAAGTTACCGGGCGTCGTGTCGGTGGTGCATCCCTTTGCGGCTCCCGTATGGCCTGCCGAATTTCTTCTCGGACAACATCCGCAATAGACAGTTCCGGTGAAGCGGGTGGCGGCAGCTTGCGTAGTTCTTCCCTGACAAATGACCGGACGAGCTCCCGCAGAGTGTCAAAATTATCGACAACGTTTGCGGAGAAGACCCCTGCTGATGTACAGGCTACGTCACGATTGTATTGCCGGGCTCTCTGCTGCTGCGTCGTTTCTATTGTTGTTGCTTCCGACCGAAACTCAGCAACAGTGCGCGGCGGATTGCGAACGAGTCCCGCGAACAGCTCTTGTTTTACCCCATGCATGAGATGACGCACCTTCTTGTCTTGATTGATTGATTGATTTGTGGGGTTTAACGTCCCAAAACCACCATATGATTATGAGAGACGCCGTACTGGAGGGCTCCCAAAATTTCGACCATCTGGGGTTCTTTAGCGTGCACCCAAATCTGAGCACACGGGCCTACAACATTTCCGCCTCCATCAAACATGCAGCCGCCGCAGCCAGGATTCGATCCCGCTACCTGCGGGTCACCAGCCGAGTACTTTAGTCACTAGACCACCGCGGCGGGGCGCACCTTCTTGTCTTCAGTCATGTTGGGATCAGCTCGCTTGAACAGGCGGGAGATGTATTCTATGTACATAGCGGCAGTCTCATTTGTGCGTTGATTCCGTGCACGAAGAGCTGCTTCTGCCTTTTCCCGGCGATCATTGTTGCCAAACGTACACAGTAGCTGCCACCGGAACTCTTCCCAGGACGTCAAAGAGGCGTCGTGGTTTTAGTACCACACTCGCGCTGCGTCTTCCAAAGAGACGTATACGTTGCGCAACACTTGCCTGCTTCGTTCCATTGGTTTATGTTCGCCACCCTTTCGAAATGATCCAGCCAGTCTTCGGCGTCCTCGAACGGGTCACCATGGAACACCTTAGGTATGACGGGCTGGCTGACAATAAGCTGTGACGGTGCAACTTGGCTAGTCATGGTGGTGGCGTTTCTTGTTTCCGTCGCTGATGCCCTTGGCACAAAGGGAAGTGGTCCAAATTCTGGTGAATCCCCTCGAATACGGCGACTGATCCATTGGTGCGCCGGCGTAAGCTCCACGGCTTGCGGATGGTCAGGGCTTGGGCTTCGCTCTCTCGTGGGGGTTGGAATCATCTACCCAGTACCACCACCAGAAAATGTAACAAGTGTAGCAGCTTCACAACAACGATGTTCTATTTACACGGTTTATTAAGGGCGAACTTGTGCCCAAAGTCAACGACGCACAGCAATCAAGAAGATCCAAGGGTGGTATTCCTCGTGAGCCTGTGCCTCGAGCATCCTCGTTCTCTTCTTCTTCATGTGCATTGGCTGTTCGGCAGAGTACCGGACGCATACAGGGCCGGCTCGTGCATTGCGGCTGTCTTCGTCGCTCGTAGTCGTGCCGTTAGCGTTTCTCTGGTTTCCAACGTTCGCGTTGTGCGGAGCAATGGTCATTTCCTGTGGCAGGGTGTGCTCGTTCGCCAGGTCCCCCCCGGATCGCCTCCAGGGCCATTGGGGGGGGGGGGGATGTAGCTCCAGGCTCAGTTCCGTGAACACATCCCAGTCTTGAGAACGGATGCCCGCTCTACTGTCTCGTCGTAAAAACTTGTCGACTAGCCTTGCTCGTGCCTTCTGACGATTTTCGGTCTCAGCCCTTGTCGATGGTCCTCCATCTTGTCAAGAACGCTTCGACAACAGATAACACACGACACAAGCAAGTGCCCTCGGTTTCCGATATAACACCAGACAAAATATTGTACAACAGATACCTAGCTACTTGTATATCGGAATTTCGTTCCCTCTACATGAAGAGGCACATGTGGGACACAAGACTCTTAAAATGAGAAGTCAAATTTGTACACATGGAACAACGTATTGAAATAGAGTATAACATAAAGTCAGCCCCTTGGGATTATTGTGGACGAGAGCGCTGAGCTAAGGCCGTGATGAGGACAAAATTTTGCACCAACTCGCCAGCAAATGACCGAAAGGTGAATTATCTACTGTAACGCACAGCTCAAAGCATCTGAATTAGGGTTTAGCATTCCTTTTTTTGTAGCGAACGTCCAAGTTGTGCTGTTGGAGTATCGTTCTCTACCTCAGTAACCAGCCACTCTTTAGAAGACATGTTATTTAACCAGGCTAAAGGACAGTGGTTCGTTTCGACCACAAACCTCTAACCGGAGATATAACAGGCTAGCTTTCGTACGGCAACACAAGGCAAGCGCAGTCCTTTTCAGAGGTACTGTATGTCTCTTCCCTGAAGCTCAGTTTCCGACATAAATACAAAACTGGCATTTCGTTACCAGCACTGTCTTCGTGGCACAATATAGCTCCCACGCCAAGATCACTCGCGCCCCATTGAACGACAAAGCCTTTCGAAAAATTGGGCGCCATGAGAATGGGCTTTTCGCTTAGGGCTTGTTTCAGCTTGGAAAACGCATTTTCTTTTTCTGAGTCCCGCAGTACTTTAACCGGCTTGGACTTTCGAAGTGCGTCAGTTAGAGGGCTGGCAATGCTAGAGGAGTTTTGCACGTAATGGTGATAGTATCATCTAGGCCCAAAAATGAACTCATTTGAGCTTTTGTGGTTCGTCGTGGATATTTTACGATGGCGTCTACTTTAATTTCTGAGGGTCTACGCCAGCCACACTCCACAATGTGTCCCAGGTAAGACACCTCGCCGCACCCTAGGTGACATTTGGCCGGTTTCACGCTAACACCAGCTTATTTAAACCTGGTGAGCACGACTCGTAAATGCTCCTCATGTTCTTCAAAGCTATTCGTGTAGATGGCGACATCGTCAAGATACGGCAGAGCGAACTCAGAGAGGCCATCAAGAACACGGTCAATTAAGCTTGAAAAACAAAAGGGCCCAGTTTTCAATCGAAAGCTCGGTTTCAGTTCTGAATGGTGAATGCGTCATAGCGGCTAGCGCGCTCCGTACGGGGGACTTGCAAATAACCTCGCACGAGTTCTAACGAGGAAATATAACTAGACTGTGACAAGTTTCTACCCTCTCCGCTAGGTTTGGTATCGGGTAGGTTTGGTTTCGAGTTATGGCGTTAAGACTCAGATAATCGATGCATGGGCTCGGATCTTTCCCCGGCACTTGAACCAATATTAGAAGGAATATACAGTCACTCTCACTCGGTAATATCACTCCACACTCCAGCCTTTTATCGATCTTCTTTTTCATGATCTGCTTTTGCACAAGGGAACATCGATACGGCTTGCTACAGATTGGCTCCTCACAAGTTAGCTTGATATCGTGTTCAATCACCATCGTGTTTCCGGAACGGTGCCAAAACACGTCTTCATAGACGGAAACAATTCTCAAGTTCTCCATCTACACATCACTTAACCTAGGCCCTAGGTTCAACTGCTCCAAGATCACATCTGATTTCCCCTTGATTACATCACTAGAAGTCAAAAGTTTAGCTCCTTCTTTTGCTGAAGCATTCAAAAGCAGATTTACGACCGCTTGGCCTTGACCATATGGTTTCATCAAGTAACTGTGGTAAATTTTGTTTGGCCGTCTTCCTAATTTCACTTCATAATTGGTATTAAAAAGCTTCCATATTACTTTGGCAGACCCTTCCCATTGAACCTCAAGCTTGTTTTTTTTTTGGACGGCCGCAGCAGCATTCCCTCACTACCCACTTCAAAGGTGCGTTTCTTCGCTGATTTGTCGTAGTATTCCTTTTAAAACACTTGTGCAGTCTCAATGGGGCTTTTCACAACATCCTTCGTTTTTCCAAGCCTCTGAAGAAGGTCGAGAACATATGCAACTGCATTAGAGTTCTCATCAAATCCCTCCCTGGACTCGCGTAGCATTCGTAATGGTGTTCTCAAACTCCTGCCATGCACAAGCTCTGCAGGGCTAAACCCAGTGCTCTCATAAGGAGCTGATCTCAAAGCGAACATAACGCGAGGAATAAACGCTTCTCAGTCACATTTGTGCTCGTAGCAAAGAGCTCTCAGTATCTGTTTCAGAACGGAAGGCATACGCTCTAAGAGTTAGATTACGGGTGCTGGATCGAGCTGTGCAATACCCTTATTCCACATTTATCCAAAAAGGTAGAGGCCAGGTTGCTGGTGAAGACACTACCGTTGCCGCATTGTACTTCTGGTGGAATTCCGACGCGTGCGATTATACAGAGCAAAGCATTCATGATATGAGGGCAATTGAGCTCCTTAAGTGGTACCACTTCTGCAAATTTTGTGGCTACAGATAGGGCCATCAGGTTTTACCGACAACCTTGCCTTGGTGCTGGTAATGAGCCGAGGATATCGATTACTACGCACCAAATAGTTTTTGTGGTGATTGGCACAAGCTTCATTGGTGCCTTTCACTTGTCCACGGATTTCCCCACCCTCTGACAAGTGTCTTACGAGCGTACAAAGTTTTCGATATCCTTTCAGCATTTTGGTCCTAAAAAACTCAACGGAAACTGTAGCCTTGGGCTTCTTTATGCCGAGATGTCCTGCTTACGCGTTTTCATGTGCCAGTTCTAATATTTGGCAATGATACTTTTGTGGCAGCAAGAGCCTCGCATACTTGCGACTTTGCACATTTGTTTAGCTCCGATAGAGGAGCCCTGCCTCCTCAAAAAAAGTAAACGATTTTTTCTTTGTTTCCAATTTCACGAATTCTATTAGAGCTTTATTATAGAGGTCCTCACGCTGCTCTCGAATGAGTGTTTCTCGATCAACCCTCGACAGCGCTCACTCCAACATTCCGCTACAGACGACAGTGTTGCACACCTCTCGCTCTCACTGAATCGCACCATGTCGTCTCCTCCGACGACAGAGATGGCTTCCGCGACGGGCGGCTCGAGTGACTGCTCGAGTTATTCATCCGGAGAATTTCCTGTCCGAGGCACCCTCGCCTTGCCGCCAAGGTCACGCATTTCGACCGCTTTTGAGGGCTGTGTTTCATTACATTGACCAAGATCAAGTTCCTGCGAAAGCTTTCACGCCTGCGATCGCGTGAGGGCCATGTACGCTAGGTTGGAGAAGAACGAGTTACCATGCTCTTTATGAAGCTGCTCAGAGAAATTCGAAAACAAATAAGGAAAACGATCAAGAAGCCTGGCAGACACAGCCGCTTTTGTGCGAAGCTTACCGAAGGGGTCCTCAACGACAACCGTAGCGATTAGTAAGCAACCACTCTGCTCCTCGGCGACTTACCTGATCCCCACGAACTCTCCTGTAAAACCACCCAGATTCACACACAAATGATGGACAACATCCATGGTTGCCACTGAGTCTCGAAGTGCTGGACGCGTTTTCCAATTGACACTAATTTCCTGGAGATACGGCTCTAACAACCGCATGTTCTTTTCCGATTCTGGGATTGTTGTGAAAGCAAAGATTTGTTTACAGTTTCTCACCACCTGCCCTTCCTTTTTGCAGTTGTAGCAGATTAGTGGCCTCCGTGGCTCGAACGCCCATGTGGTGTCAGTGCGCTGTTTAGGAACCTCACTCCTTTTATGTGCTTCCGTTTGCCCTTCCCTTCCAGTGTCCTTCGCAAGAGGCAGGTCCTTTCTGAGTTTACGGTGCTGAGTGGGTTTTCGTTCATCAGGTTTCTTCGAAAAGCTCTTTTTTGTTTCACACACTTCAACGTACACTGCCCTGCTATAAAGCTTTCGGTGAGTATATTACTCCTTAACTTACACTGCTGCCTTGTTTAGCTGCACTTCGCCAAGCTTGTCATGCACCCAAATCTTGACGTCATCCTCGATGCAGCGGTAGACTTGTTCGAATGCAGTAGATTCTACCAACATATCGTGATCATCATAAACATCTTCGCCCTTGAGCCGTTGAATTAGTCGGCTTGAAGATGAAACGCGAAGTCAACGTGTGACATTCCCATTTTTTGCCTACCGGAACCTTTGCCGGGAAGCCTCGGGTAACAACTTATACCGTCTCAAATGCACTTCCCTGACCTCGTCATAACTCTCAAACGCTTCCCTCGACCAGCGCGTTATCACGCCGGACACTTCGCGTGAAGTAGAGCTAACAGGTTGTGCGCCAAAAGAGACCGCTCTAGAGCATTTCGCTCACAGACGTGTTAAACTTGACGAGATACTTGTCCTTGTCCTTGCCTACTACGAACAATGGCAGTTGGTCCCGAATTCTATGACCGCTGACCTGAACCTTTGCCAAAGCTACACTAGGAACCTGCGAACACTGTAGGGTTGCCACTTCTATTCTCTTTAACTAGAGACGCTCCTGTCTTTCGGCCTCTTCATGCTCGTGACATTTGTGCCTTTCTGCTTCTTCACGTTCGTGAACTTCTGGCTTTTCAGCTTCTTCGCGTTCGCGAACTTCTCGCCCCTCAGCCTCCTCTCGGCGTGCTTTTGTGTCCGCCCAGGCCTCATCGAATTCATCAGCCGTAACTGGTTCATCCTTCATGATCTCAAAGATCGCTTGCTCTCGTTCCGCATGGCCCGAAGGAAGGCCAAGTTCCTCACGAATTTCTATGAGTTCATTCACTTTAAGGTTCTTCCTCGTTCACACTAGCCTCGTGCTGTTTGCCTCTGTTAAGAATGTTCTTGCCATGCCCACTATAAGTCGACTAGCAAGACGCGCAAGGATTTTTTGACACTGCTGTGTTTACACCCTACGCATTAATTTTGGTTTCAAAGTGCTCCAACTTGGCTTGAAACGATCAAAACTCACTCCAATGCTTCACACAGCCCGTCTGTCAACTACTATAACCTGTGCTAGAGCAGTCTGGTGAACTCAGAGTAAAACATCAGGCACTCACCGCATCGATGTCGCTGACACCAGCCAATCCTGCTGCTGCAATCCACTGTTACAAAACTCCGACGCCATGGCTCCGCAAGGCGCCTCTTTCATGAAACTCGCCGCTGCCACCACTGTTACGACTCGCACCGCCGCCGACACTGTTGCGTTGCCCGCCGAGGTCACGGGCCACCAAGGTTGTTCCGTAGCGCGTTTCTCAGTTCGCGGCTGCCTCTACGCAGAGCTGATAGACGAGCGGACAAGACCACGCTGATTTATGTACAGCATAGAAACAGAGGCGTTACATATTCGGCACACTGGGGCTGACAGCTTAGTGTCTCAAAGAGCCGAGATGTCTTCTCTTAGACTGAGGCATACGTCGGCTGCCTGGCGACACGCAGCTTGGCTTTTTTGATAGGCCCCGGATGACCCTTACGCCACCAATGTCAATTGAGAAGCCTTGCTGGCCGTGATATCAGAATCATCCAGTCAAAAAACGCCGCTTGGTTTAACCAAGGACGAGAGAAGTTGCCATGAATTGCGTAATGCTAGCCACACTGGATGGCGCTCCTTGCATATTCGGGCTGCTATCGGGCCCTTGGGTTGAGGGAGCTCATCGTGCGTTGAGTAAGACACACGTGCGTCACCGAGTTAGATGACGTCGTTGAGATGATTGCGTCAAGCGGGCTAGCTTGCTCGCCTTAACACAGATTGCCTTTACAAAGGCAATGACGTTCGGTATCGACTCTATGCGTTACAGCGTGCGCGAGGGGCGTCGCTTCCCTCCTCCGAGTGGGGCAAAGTACGCGTGAGATAGAGCATGCCCCGTGGCACGCTCATTGCGCCATCTTGGTGGTAATGCTGAGAAGAACTAGATTCCCCCCAAGATACCCGTAAGCAGCGGTAAGTGGTAGATATAAATAGCTCGCCTTTTCAACGGTGAAGTGCGTGTTCTTTCGTGGCTCTGGGTTCCACTTTCGGTTTCCGTTGGAAACGGACGTGTGAGGGCTCGCTCCGTGTGAGGTGCTTCGGCGGCCCCTGCTGGCCACGGTGTTAGGTTTTTTCTGAACCATCAGAATACCGGCTTTTGTTGCCTACACCGCCTTCGGGTGCAAGTAGAGAACAGTGCGTGTTCTTTCACGGTGATTTGGAAAGAAGACCATACCGGTTGGAAGACTTTCGGGCCCTGTTGGAATAAGTGGGACTCATCAAGGCCATCATTGGCATTGGAGCCTTCCAGATGAACCACATCTGGCTCGTGAACATGCGAAGCAAGGCTGACAAAGATGCATCACTGAAAACGATTGAACTCCAAGGCAAGGGTGGCTTCTGTGCTATCACCAACCCTATCCAACAGGACGTCACCATGAAAATCCAATGGGTTGACTTTGCCGTCTCAAACGAGAGCATTAGACAAGCGCTGAATGACTTTGGTGAAGTCCTGGAGGTTCCGAACACCAACTGGGCCGTCGCGGTCTTTGAAGACGCAACATCGACGAAAGGGGTGGTGTGACTGAAACTGAAGGAAGGTTGGTGGCAGAAGATTTGCTGCAGTTTTTAAGTTTGGAGGGGGCACAGTTCTTATGGCCCCGGGTCTGGCACCGCTTTGCCTAAAGTGTCACATGCAAGGACATATCCGACGAGACTGCCAGACTCCCCACTGTGGTGTTTGCCGAGCGTTTAGACATGCAAGTCAAGATTGCGTCAGGAGTTATGCCAGTTAAGAAGACCGCGCTGCCACTAGACGACGCCCAAGATAATCTAACGGACGCCGAAGAGGTTGAGAAGTTGGCCCCTGGCAGCAATGCCATGTGACCCGACGCCACGGTTCAGGCAACTTTAAAAGAGACAGCCGACGCGCCGACGCAAGACGGCAAAGACTCAACAAAAGAATCGGAGGAATTGGCCGCAACAGGCGGCCAGTGGGACATTCGCGAAACGGTCGAGGAAGACATGGGTACCAGTGGCGAGATTGGTACACCAGAAGCCAGTGCGAAGTCTCCGGAAGCGACCACGGGACGTGGAAAACGTACCCGAGTGGAAAGCACGGAACGGAACCTGAAACGCCTGGATGGTCTGTGGCATCGTGACATGGGTGCTAAGATTAAAAAAAAAATTGGCAGATCCCACATACAGAGGGAATCGATGACACGCGAAGCACGCATGAGAAATGTTGATATGTCACTATAAAATCAGCGAAACGTTACGAGGTGGAGGTAAAATATGCCGTACATGACTTCAGCGTCACGATTATCATGTTTGGATATGTCGTTTACCTTCGTCGTATATTCACGTCACGTGATACGAAATTTAGTATATATGGAGCAAGCGAAACGGCCGCGAGCACGCTATGAGCAGGGTATGTTGTCAAGTTCTTACATGACACATGTGTCAGGATAATCATGTTTGGACCAGCCATACATTTCATCATTCATTGACGTCACGTAACACCAAATTTGGTATATGTGGAGCTAGCAAAACGGCCGCGAGCGCATCATGAACAGTCCAATATATTCAAATGTAGCGTTGACGCGCGCGCACGCTGAGAACAGCAATGCTACATCAGAAAACCGCGAGCACTCTATAGTCTGACGCCAGGCGCGACCACCGTTCGTCGGCGCGGCCCGACTGAAACCGGCGCGAAATGCGACATGCTGCATTTTGCACTTATGTGTAACCCTGACAACTCTGCGTCTCTCTCTTTTCGTGACGGAGGGACGCCAGATGCGAGACATGCGCATGCGTCAAAGCAATGCAGCGCGGCGCGCACCTGCGACTATATGGCAGGACCGGTGCCCAGCGTGGCAACGCCAGCGTGGTGCGAGGAAATGAACGCTGGTTACCACGCTCACCACGTCAAGCCGGAACGTATTGTTGCCTTGACTGTGGCATGTAGTCATGTTCTCACATGACACGCATCTTATGATTATCATGTTTGCACCAGTCATATACCTTCGTCATCCATTGGCGTCACGTAATACCAAATTTGGCACATGCGAAGCAAGCGAAACGGCTATGAGCGCATCGTGAGCGTGGCATGTGGTCATGTTGTTACATGACACGCATCTTTAGGAGAGGAAGAAGAATTTGTCACAGAGAACAGCCTCTGCTTCGAGCTCTGTGAGTTTTCTTATTTTTTTGCCAAGATTTTTCAATAATCGACAGACCTCGGAGGGACGTTCTCCCTTAGATTGGGGGATCAAAACCCCATCCAGCAACCGGGACTGGGCCGACCGCATCATAGTGCGCCTGACGCAAGTTCTCACCCCCGCCCAAGCGTGGTCCACGTTGACAAATCTGATAACTCCTCCATTGAAGATATGGCTTCGGACAGCAACTACGTGGTCGTACCAAGCCGACACCTGAAGAGGAAAATCAGCCAGACATCGCCGACTGGCCGGCTGCTCGGACAAAGGCGAGTAGCATGCGGTCGTACACCATTTCGTGTGTGCCGACATCGAAGACAGGCATCTTGAACTCTATAAATAGGCAGAGCCTGTCGAAGTACCTTGAGCTCATCGCTCCAGGGAAAGTCGTAGAAATACGCATAACTACTCGAAAGAACATACTGTCCGTGGAGGTCACTACGAAGGCCTTATTGGACACGCTGAAAGCGATTGTTCAATTAGGAAGCATTCCGGTTCGCGCATTCTCCGTGTACGACGAAGAAACGACAACAGGAGTTATATACGATGTGGATGAGGAGATAACAGACTCAAGTCTCGAGAAACTGCTGTCATTCTCGGCTCCCGCGCTTGGTTTTCACCGCTTTGGGCGCACGCGATGCGTTAAAGTAGGGTTTCAGTCGAATACGTTACCAACACATGTAGACGTTGGGTACGTGAGGCACTCGGTGCGTCCTTACGTACCAAAACCTGTGCAATGTTATAAATGCATGAAATTTGGGCACGTTAGTGCAGTTTGCAAAGATACAGTAGCCTGCAAGCATTGCGGTGGCCTTTATGATGGTGATAACTGCAATGCTGTGGCCAAATGACCAAACTGCTCAGGCGTCCACGACGCAACATCAAAGGAATGTCCCAAAATGATGAATGAAATTAGTATCCTGAAAAAGATGGTTCGAGACCACTTCACTCACAGAGAAGCTGCAAGGGCTGTACGGCGCCGTAAACATCGTTCGCGTCACCGACGCAAACGAAGCAGCAGTGCTCATAGATTATCGAATTCGACACACAAAACTATGCCCTGACCACCTCCTAGCTTACTTTTGTCGGCCAGAAAGAAGGATACAGGTGCTCAAATGCCAAGAAGGTTGACGCAAGTACAACGTAACCAGTCATTGGCTCTCACCACGTCGGAGACTCAGTGGCCTTTACTACCGTCAAGAGCTACGGTAGCGCCATCATCACATAGTGCCCCTACCCCCAATGAAGAAAAGAAGAAGATGGACAACGCAGATGTTAAGGCTATGCTTAAAAGTTTGATGGGTTCGATGCGTAAGTTCCTCAGCAGCCTAAACACTGCCACTGCGAAGACAGCTGTGCAGCTACTTGAGGTTTTGGAACCTCTTCTACTGGTTCTTCAGTAAGTGAACATGTCATTGATGTTCGAAGAACGCATGCATCAGTCGCTTGTTATGCAACGGAATGCTCATGGCCTACGTGGCCGTCTGTCAGACTGCAGACAATGGGTTTGTAAATATCGATTTCCAGTTATCGTTATATATGAACCGAATGTGGTTTCAACTTTTCGTATATCTGGATATATCTAGATTTGGTCCCACAGTGATCAACGCATGAGCAAAGTTCTCGTTTGTATACGCCACGATTTGACGTTCTTGAGACATGAAGTCACGTCGCATACCAGCAATAATTACGGGTGCCTGACTATAACACAGAAAAAGCGGGCAATCTCTGTAATAGGAGGATACATACACCCAAGCGCACAGATAGACTGCTTCCACCTGGTGACCATTCTTCGAGCAGCACAAAGGCCACACATTGTGATTAGCGATTTTACTGCACATCATCCCCTGTGGGGTAGCTCTACAATGAATTATCGTGGAAAGGATTTGGCCAATTTTATATGCAACTATGAACTAAGCGTACTCAATGACGGATCACCTACATTTGTTTGTGGCACGTCCTAAAGCAGCTGCCTCGACCTCTGTTTCGTTTCACGAAGCCTTCTGTCTTCCGCATGTTGGTGCACAGATTTGGACACTCGCGGCAGTGGCCACCTTCCAACCTATGTTCAGTTCAGGTGGTTTCGCCGCACGCACACACGCTACATCCGTCAAACCGACTGGACACTGTTCAAGGCATCTCTCAAGTCTGGCTGTGAGCACACGACTGATCCATCCGAGATAGAGAACATCATTGCTTCTTCACTGCGTGACACAGCCAAATAGGTTAACATACCGAGGCAGAGATCAGCAGTGTATTCCCAATACGAGGCCCTTCGTGCAATACATCGCCGTGCCGAACGCCGATACAGACGAATCGCCTTCAGACCTTTCCGCCGGTCGTCGAGCTCAACGACATGTTCTTTGGCACCTTGACCAGATTCACAGGCAGCGTTGGAGAAACTTCTGTGGATCTTTGGACCCCAGGCAACCTCTATCTAAGATCTGGCTGGTGGTACGAAGTTTGCAGACAACTCCTCAACAACGTCAACCATTTCAAGCTGTTGCTCTACATCAAAGGCGGATAGGAGTTGATATAGCGAGAGACTACTGTATCCTCATCGTGGACATCACTTATGGTCTTGCCACTCATAAGCCTCTTACTACCATTGCGCCTCCATCATCTGACGAGCGCCTCGATGTACGTTTTACAGCATGAGCTTGAGACTGCGATTTCTGCCTCCCGCCGATCATCGGCACCAGGACGTGACAAAATCACGTGTGCTGCACTCAACCATCTTGATACAGAAGCAAGACGTATCCTAATATCTCATTATAACGCCCCATGGGAGTCAAAAGACGTCCCAGCTAATTGGAAATGCAGTCGCATTAATGCATTTCTTAAGCCGGGGAAGTGTCCTTATGCACTTTCCTCCTACAGAACAATCGCCTTAGCCAGCTGCGTCGGGAAAGTAATGGAAAGAATGGTACTGTCAAGATTAGAGTGGCTTCCAGAGAACAACAACTCTTTTCCTGCATTTATGAACGGCTTCAGAAGAGGCCGTTCTGCCATTGATGGTGTGGCCGACTTGATCACCAGCATGAAGAGGAAAGAAGCCAACGCAGACATGTGGCGGCGGTCTTCCTAGACATTAAGGGTGCCTACGATAATGTACTGCATTATGCGATCCTTGACGCACTGTAAGATTCGGACATCGGTGGACGGCTGTATGCTTGGATTTTTAGCTACCTTAGGGACCGCACCATTTACATGACGATAAATAATGGAGACACCAATCGATATAGGATTCATCGTGGTGTTTCGCAAGGAGGAGTTCTCAGCCCGATCCTATTCATTGTCCCAATGATCGGCCTAGCAGCAGAAGTTCCCAGCACATTGACGATCAGTGCATACGCTGATGACATATGCATATGGGCATCCGGAACTACCCGTCCGCAATTGCGAGCTCGACTACAGCGTGCAGTGACGATCACATGCAAATATCTACGACGTCAGGGGCCTACTCTTTAAATCGACAAATGCGCAGTGCTTGCGTTCATGCGCAAGCATAGGTCGCAATACCCGATATTTAATAATGGGACAGCGATACCTTCTGTAACGCACCACAAGTTGGGGTTGTCGTACACAGAGATCTATCGTGGACGAGGCATGTCGCAGTACTTAAATCTAAATTGAAGAGCTTTGCTCTCGTTCTTCGCCACGTAGCAGGAGCAAGATGAGGCCCATCAGAACCATCGCTACTTCAATTGTATAAGGCTCTATATGTGGGATACATTCGATAAACCATGCCGGTGTTCTCCAATTTGAGACCTAGTTGTGTGAAGACACTAGAGAATGTTCAAGCTCAATGCTTACGAAGATGCTTGGGTCTACAGCGCTGTACTTCAACAAAAGGGACAATCGCAGAGGCTCGGGCTTGTCTCAGCAGTATATACGTGCCCTGCAAGCCTCTTATAGTTCACATTCAATTGCTGAGCCGACACAGACAGCACCCGCTGTCAGTACTACCCGCGACTCACCCAGATTGCAGTTTCTCAAGAGTAATATCGCGGGATGCGAATATTATACCATCAAGGTTTTTCCCGCCAAAGGACCCTGCAGTGCCTCCATGGGTCCTGCCTTAACTACCGGTTTGTTTTACGATACCTGGAATTAGGAAGAAGTCGCTCATTTCTTCTGTTGGTCAGACAACTGACCCTATATCACAATTATACAACGTACAGTGATTCTCTGCACGTGTACACTGACAGATCTACCACGCTAAACACCTCCGCCGCTGCCTTCGTCATCCCATGCACGGATATCGCTCGACGATTCAAAGTGGATCATAAAACTGCATCAACTGCCGCAGAGCTTGTCGCTATCTGGGAGGCATTAGGATTCATTTCCGGAGAGCGACCTCGAGCCTGGACGATTTTCTGTGAAGCCAAACCCGCTTTGCAAACCATTGTTGGCATCATGAAGCGAGGACCGTATTACAGCTTGGCAATAGAAATCACAGAACTTATTCAGGTTACTTCTACAAATGGCCACCTTATCACTTTCCAGTGGATTTCCGCTCATCGCGACGTGATGGGAAATGAAAAGGCAGACGCTAAAGCTAAAAATGCATTAAGCAGTGCCCCTGAAGTACGCTTTGCATTTTCACGAGTGGACACGAACGCCCTGCTTCGCTGCATGGTGCACAGCTACACACTTCAGCACTGGACCAAACCGGAACGGCGACACCAGCGACTTCACAAATGGGACCCGGAAATGAGGTTCCGCATGCCCCCTAAATTGATACGGCAACTCTCAAGTATGGCGTACACCAGACGTTACGCACATATGATCGGTCGCAGTGACAGCGGTACCAATTGTGAACACTGTGATGTGCCAGAAACGCTTGAGCACATATTTTGTGTCTGCCCAGCATACGCACGTGAACGACAAACACTGATTTCTTCTGCTGAACTATATTGCAGTAGGCAATTAACTGATGAGACCGTGTTGGGCCCTTGGCAGACACCAACAGTGCAACTGCGGTCACAAGAGCAGTTATAACCTTTTTGGAAACAAGTGGACTATATGCCCGGCTATAAAATGTGTCTCAGCTAGAAAGAACACTACATACTCACCTCTATATCTCAACATCGTCATCCATTAATCTTTCTTTACCACTTTCCCTTCTCCCAGTGTAGAGTATCAGGCTAGAGTAAGCTATCGCTCAGGCCGACCTCTCTGCCTTTCTGTAAATGAATTAATCTCTCACTTGACACGCTTCTTATGATTATCATGTTTGCACCAGTCACATACCTTCGCCATCCATTCACGTACTGTTATACTCAATTTCGTATATGTGACGCTAGCGAAACGGCTGCGAGCGCATCATGAGCGTGGCATGTAGTCCAGTTGTTACATCACACGCATGTCATTATTTTCATGTTAGGGTCTGTCGCTTGTGTTCGACATGCAATCATGCCACACCATACCAGTTTTTCAACATGCCATGTGAACGAAACCAGCACAAGAGCTGCAGGATCATGAAATGTAAATCATGACATTCCTGACATACATATCATGATTTTCATTTTACGACTTACGAAATATGTTTTTCATACAGTCGTGTTATGCCATACCAAGTTTCGTATCGATAACATTGACAAAACGGCCAGGGGAGCTGAAAGTCGTAGGCGGCTAGATAGATAGATAGATAGATAGATAGATAGATAGATAGATAGATAGATAGATAGATAGATAGATAGATAGATAGATAGATAGATAGATAGATAGATAGATAGACTCAATGTTGCCGAAGTTCAATAAGAAATGCTTGGCATTTATGATACCCTTGAAAACCGGTCGGCGTCTTCGTCACCTGTTCAGGGACAGGATCGAGACGCGTAAAACCCCGGTTTTCCCACTGCACGGTATACGAGACACGGTAAGCGCAGTATTGTAGTTTCATCCTTGTCATCAACATGGCTAGCATGACTGCGCCTTTACGCATTGGTACGCTGAATGTACGTGGTCTAGGAGCGCGTGGAAAACAGTACCAGTTCAAATGCTTGATGCAAGAAAAAGACCTTGACTTACTGGCAGTCCAGGAGACTAAAGTTAGTACTGAGGACGCGATTGATGGCTTGGTATTAGGATTTTCATTGCGGTAAAATGTGTGCGTGAGCCATGCGGTGGGAGCATGGTCGCCCATGTAGGTCACAAGTTGCCTGCATGGACGTTTCGTTATGTGTGACTTCTTTTACGGGAACACTAAACTTAGAGGTATTTGTGTACACGCACCTGTAAATTCGAGAGACAGATTTTTGTTTTTCCGTGAAATGCAAGTCTACTTCGAACGTCAGAGATGTGTGATTCTATTCGGTGACTTTGATTGTGTTCTGGCCCAAGAAGATTGTTCGTATACTGCTAATTTAAGTGATAAAAGCGTTCATTTGCTTGGAGATAATCTAATAAGTACTTTTTCATGATGTGACTTTGTTTGCGAAGAGTGGGAGTCGCCAAAACTTCACACATTTTGAAGGCTCTAATCACGCACGACTAGATCGAGCTTATGTTTGTTCTGAGATAGCACATTTATGCCAGAGCTATGACGTTTATGCTCTTTCCTTCAGTGATGATTGCTTAGTGCCTCGTTTGAGATAGGTTGAAAGGGCAAAAAATAGTTGTATGGGGAACATAGAAACTGAATACTAAGATAAACGCGTTAAGGGTTTGTTGATAAGACAAAGAAGAAAATGGAGAACTTTTTTTAAAACGCAGAAAGGAGTGCGCCGGAAAGATATGAATTATTTAAGCAAAAATAAAATTGATGGCAATAGTGTGGTTGCCATATGCAGTATCAAGCTTGAAGACAAGAACGCGAGCTCCAGGCGAAGCTAAATGATTTGGTGAAAATGGGAGCAGAAAACCCTGGCTTATTTACACACCAACTGCAGGTTGTCAAAAACACAACTGAAAGTCTTGGAGAGGATAGATATAAAGGCATAATAACACGCGCAATAGCTGAGAGATACCTCGTAGATGAAACCCCGACAAAGCGTACCTTGTCAGATGAAAAGACATACGCTCGAGCTTACGACATACCAGAGATAGAATTAAGTGGTAAAGTATTGAGAGAACGTAAAGATATCACGAAAGCTTTTGAAAGCTACTATCAAGAAATGTTTGCTTATGGTGAGCCAAAGGAGCCGGGTTTTGTAGATCAAGAATTATTTGCTTATCGTGAGCCAAAGGAGCCGGGTTTTGTAGATGAGTTCTTAATAAAAATGCCGACACTTGATCCTGAGGACACAAATTTGTTAGAAATGTCTATTTGTATAGGGAAAATTAAGAAGGCTATCAATGATCTTGGCATGGGCGAATCGCCCGGTCCAGATGGCATTAATGCCACCTTTTACAAGACGTTCACAGAGAATATGGCCACGGCGTTGCATGAGATTTTTTCAGAGTCTTTAGATCGAGGAACTCTGCCTCCATCGTTTAATCGTGCTCACACTGTGCTGATTTTCAAAGGGAAAGAGCAACATGTTTTACCGAAGTGACAGGATACAGGCCAATCACGCTAACAAACATAGATTATAAGGCGTTTATAAATGTTCTGGCTCGGAGGTTGCAAATAGTTAAATACAAGTTGGTAAGGCCACATCAGACTTGCAGCATCAAGCGTAGGAGCATATTCACGAATATTCAATATCGCCAGAAGCATTTTGTAGTATTTTAACGCTGCACTTCTGAAAGTTGTCATATTACAAAGTGATCTAGCCAAGGCTTTCAACATTGTTTCAATAAAATATACTTTTCATGGTAGCTCAGTACGTTTGTCTTGGTGCGCTCAATTGTAAAGGTATTACATTGGCAAACAAAAGTTCAGCCACAAATTTAGTTGTAAATGGAGAACTCTCACAGCGCATACAAGTACTTTCCTCAGTGCGCCAGGGGTGTCCTTTAAGTCTTCGATTTTTGCTCTATTTTTATAAACACGTCAGAAAGTCATTCACCACGCAGTGAATAATGGTTTCAGTTTGAAGTCATGTGAAGTGCGTGTTTTGGCATACGCCGACGATATTGCCTTTGTTGCTGTTGATAGAGAGAGTGTCACTTCGTTATTAGAAATCGCTTAAAGGTTTTGTGACACGGGTGGAAGCTTAATGAACAAAGAAAAAGCATTGGTTTATGGCATGGTAATTGGCATCTCACGCCCAGTTCCTTTGAAAATAGTCAGTAGCTCACCACACGTAGCCGTTACCTAGGGGTATCATTGGACAGGTATCGAAACAGTGAAGCATTTCGGCTTGAAAAGGCTGAGGAACTGCTCGCGACAGCCGAAGGATGGGGTGGTCGTGACTTATCAATTTTCTCTTGGTCAGCTATATGTAACGTGTTTCTGGCTACTAAAACTATGTACCTGTACAAGGACTTAATTGTACGCGTAAAAGCATTCATAAAATCCACAAGGTATTCGCCAGATTTATCTGGACCTCTACATGGGAGTGAGCATCTAGAACGAACTTGTTTTGGCGTGTTAAGCAAGGAGGGGCGTGCTTGTGTCATCTCCTTCTTAACCAAGGAATATCACGTTTCCAGCTGATAAGAGACCAAAGAGACGCATTTTTATGTTCTTTATTTGAAACAATGCTATTGCACCACATGCCTTACTTCTTTGTATCTTCAGACAGGGGAAAACGACACACCTTGTCACCGTTCTTGCGCGAAGTTATGTTTCATATCGTTGCTTAAGGGCAAGGTTTCGATACATTACCTACCTAAAGTGAAAAAAAGCGCCTTATGAAAGACTTAATACAGAATAGCCCCGCCGTGGTGGTCTAGTGGCTAAGGTACTCGGATACTGACCCGCAGGTCGTGGGTTCAAATCCCGGCTGCGGCGGCTGCATTTCCGATGGAGGCGGAAATGTTGTAGGCCCGTGTGCTCAGATTTAGGTGCACGTTAAAGAACCCCAGGTGGTCGAAATTTCCGGAGCCCTCCACTACGGCGTCTCTCATAATCATATGGTGGTTTTGGGACGTTAAACCCCACAAATCAATCAATCAATCAATTATTACAGAATATTGTTCCTGTGCCCTTTTACCGTTAAAAGTATGAAAAGCGAAATAGACATGACGTACTAAAGCGAGTGAAAAACATGTGGACACCATCCAATGTTAAAACTTTCTTTTTCAAACTTCAAACGGGATCCTTGCCAGTGAAAACGTGGATTGATAAGAGGGGGACGTATGTATCATGAGGAAGCAGCTGTCTCCTGTGTAACAAACTTGAGATGATTGAACATGTATTTATTGATTGTAAGCATGCCATTTTCTTTTGGGACAATTTACAGAGGACTTTAAAAAAAAAGGTTTACCTCTTACTCCACATTGAATTCGTTTTTTGCCTTGTGATAGTTTTGTGCAACATTTGGACGTTATTTTCTTACTTGGTCTTCATTCAGTTTGGCGTAGCTTGCTATCGTACAAACACTGTGATGTAAGAGTTCTATTCGTTCTTGAGTGTTTTGTAGAAGCTGTTAACGAAATGCGAGATGTGTATGTATGCGGACTGTGTTGAAGATGTAACATCTTTGTTTGATGCGTCAACACACAAGAAACACGTGTGATGTGTGATTGACAAATTAACTTGACTTGTAGCCCAGAAGGCAATAAAGAAAAAGCGCCTTCGTGGCTGAGTGGTAAACGCCTTGCACTCCCGCTCTAGAGAACCTACATTTGTCTCCACGTACCGGAGTATTTTTCTGCTTTTTGATTGCTTATATATATATATATATATATATATATATATATATATATATATATATATATATATATATATATATATATATATATATATATATATATATATATATATATATATATATATATGTGTGTATATATATGTATATATATATATATATATATATAATTAGGAATAAAGGGGCACACTTACGAAAATTTGATAAGTGTGTACGTTTCGGCCGTGCCACGGCCGAAACGTAGAGTACCCAACTATCAAATTTTCGTAAGTGTGCTCCTTTATTCCTAATTATATTTGCACAACCGACCCACAAATTTTCTTTTTTGAATCATATATATATATATATATATATATATATATATATATATATATATATATATATATATATATATATATATATACAGTGAGTGACGCCGACGTCGACGCCAGCGGCCAGATTCAGCCGAGAGTGTCCATATACTTGCTATTGCAATAAAATAAAAAAAAGAAGGCCTTCGCGGTATGTGATCACCAAAGCTGGATGACTGTTAACTTACAGACATTTTAAGGACACATAGTAGGCAAAACTTCATGAAATTGAAACCTTTTTTTTAGCAGCAATATAGGAATGATGGCGTTTTGTTCATGTTTTATAAATCCGTGCTTCTCATAAAGATCATATTTTGTGCCCGACAACCAGCTTTTCGAAAGGACGAATTGATTGAGCGCGTACCCTAAGGGCTTGGCCTTCGTATGCAGTCTGCGCATTCAATCCGTCAAAAAAAAATTGGCAGCATATCCACAGAGTGAATGATAGAGAGTGGGGCGAAGCATTCGTTCGTGCATTCGTTTTTGCTTCCGTTCGTCCATGCGTCCATTGACGACTAGAGACATGGAGGCCATGCTCTTCATGGTGACTTGGAAGTTTCGAGCTCCCTGATGCTGCACGCAGTATACCTCTGAGAGGCCGACTATTGAGGCCGTCAAATCAACGACGGTCTCTGTGTGACCGTCCATGTGTGTCCATGTGTGTGTAATCGTCCACGTCTGTGTGAGCGTCCATGCGTCTATCCGCCCGTCCGTGCATGCGTCTGTTTATGCGTCCGTCCCTGCGTTCGTCCATGCATCCGCCCCTGTGTCCGTTCATGCGTCCATCCATGCTTCTGCCTGTGTGTCCGTTCGTCCATCTATTCAACACTCCAAGTACCACCATCTCGCATTTTTTCATCATATATTCCCCATATAGAAGCATCGCCATCCAGCGGACGTTCCAAGGACTAAACGAGAGATGGCACAGGCACACTTTCTTATGGCTTGTGCTTCGGGTCTACGTCCCACCTCTAACCACCTCGAGTTCATGGTATATACTAGTTTACTGCATTCAAGGCACTGCGGCCCAACGCTCGCTAAACCTTTCTAAAACCAAGGAAGTTACGCCCAGCGAGTATAACGTAGCAACCTTTTCCTGTCAGATATGCTCAATGTACATGCGAACGGTTGCTAATGGGAAATGACAGACAAGAGAATTCGGCTTTTACTTTCTTACGGCTTGCGTTTGGTATCTACTTCCCACCTGTAACCACCTAGAATTCATTCATGGTATATACTAGTTCATTGTATTCATGGCACTGCGGCTCAACGCTTGCTAAACCTTTCTAAAACTAAGAAGGTTACATCCCGCGAGTATAGCGTAGCAACCCGTTTTTGTCAGATAATTCTCAATGTACATGCAAATGGATGCTAATGAGGATCGCAGCGTGCGCGTTAACTAAAAGCCAAATTCTTCTGTCTCTCTTTCCTCATTAACGGCCATTGGCATGTACATTGAGCATTATTTTTTACTGTTCAACAACGCACAGAAGAAATATCTCACCAGCACGACCTTGGAGGCCTAAATGTTATACTTGTTACATACTACAATGGCTATGAGGGACGAACGGGTGCCGTTATAAGGAGCTTCACGTCAGCTACTGACTCCAGTTTTCAAGTGCTAAAGACGTTCCTGATCATTCTACGTCAGGGGCGTCCGTCAGTACGGGTCATGGTGCCCGTCGCGTCTTGGACGCCTTCGAAGGCACTTGTCTTTGACGTTGTTGTCCCTACGCTGACTAGTGCCGAGACCGTCGTTGATGCGACGGCCTCAATAGTCGGCCTCTCAGAGGTATACTGCGTGCAGAATCAGGGAGCTCGAAACATCCAAGTCACCATGAAGACAGACATGGCCTTCATGTCTGTAGTCGTCAATGCGGGCTGCCTGGTGATTGGCGGCGAGCGTGTTCAAGTCGTTCCCGTTGGCTCACAAGTGACCAACGTCGCCTGCCTGTTCCTGCCATTGTTTGTCTCAAACGAAGCTCTCGTCCAAGCGTTATCCCCATATGGCAAGTCACTCACTGTCACCAGTGGTTTGATGAGCGGGCGACGTGGCGTACTCACAAGAACGCGGTATGTTCCAATGGAGATGAACGCCGCTAATCCTGTGCCGAATTAGGTGCGCATCTCCGATCTCCATGCTACGTTTGACTACCGTGGTCTCCAGCGTGTATGTCGAAGATGCGGCTCAGGGGACCATCTACGAGCCCCGTGTAAACACCGTATTTTCTTCGCTGCGGTGTGCACGATCACGTTAGTGAAGGATATGACCGCCCATGTCGACGCTGCGGGGACGGCAATCCAACTGTCGTTTGCCCTGTCCGCCGCTCTTACTGAGACGCTGCCGCTGGTGCCTTTCCACCACTGACACCGGCAACGGAACCAACTACCGACTCGGGGGACGCAGAGGAGTTCACCGACGCTGTGCTGGCTTCACCGCTACAAGTTCCTTCAAACAAAGCGCACAACGAAAGCGTGATTTTCGATACGACGCTTGGCGCATTGGCTTCCCTGCTGGTGCAGGAACCATGCACTTTGAAAGACGCATCGCACTGCCCTGAAAACGGCGTTGGCGTCTCTGCTCTGACGCCACTTGATGTTCAGTGCGCAAATGACCCCGGTTCTCAGGCTGCTGCTATTGAAGTTGACCCTACGAGCCCTGTTAATGCGAAAACAGTGGTGAAAACACCACAGACTCTTCTGTTGCGGCCGCTACGACCATTTCAACATCGCGTCGTACACGTAAAAAATCGCCTACACAAAGGGTGCCTACCGGCCTGCCGAGACGTGGACAGTGCTGCCGGCATCAAGGATGTGGATCCAAGCTTGCCGGCGGCTCAGTCCCTACCTCCTCAGGACACGTCTTCGGAAGACGGCTTCAGCCTGAGACTGGATAGTAGCATCGGGCTATCTAGCCTTGCCGATTTTGACGTCGAAATGGGAGCTCCACGTGAAACAAAGCGAGGGCACACTTCCAGCTCTTGCTCCGATGAACGCAGTGATGGTCGTGCTAAATCCCAACGGTTCAAAAAACCTCGACCCTCTTCTGGAGGGTCGAACAGTGCGTTGTAATTTGGTTGTGCAAGTGTCCTCTGGACACTTTCCAGGACACCGTCTAGAACTATGCGTCCAGGTTAGTCTTTTCTTTTTATTATGGCTACTACACTGCATATTATTTCATTGAACGTTTAGGGTTTTCGCAGTCCGGCAAAGCAGGCTGAAGTGATTAGTGTCGCCCGCACTTCAAATTGTGATGTTTTGTGCCTCCAGGAAACAAATTTCTTCTCGCTATCCGACGTGCTTGCTTTTAAACGAAAGTTCAACCTAGATCGTTATTTCTCTTTCGCTACATCTCGTTTTACGGGAGTAGGTATTATTATTTTTAATCGAGCTATATTAGGGAATCATCATGCTTTTTACGATGGCATGGGCAGGGTTTTGGCTTTAGATTGTAGCTATTTTTCTTTAAGGTTAAGGATGCTGTGTGTGTATGGGCCAGCACAAGCTGGACAGTCTAATGACTTTTTTAGAGACCTGGATGTGTTTTTTCTTGATGGTCGTGATGTCAATCTGATTGGCGACTTCAACTGCGTTCTAAATACGTGAACCGATGTACAAGGTCCTGGCTGGGGCCGGTCTGCTTAGAATTCACGCGAGCTGCGTCGCCTTGTCCCCCACTTTTCATTACTAGACGCGCACAATGTAGTGCACGGAAATACCTTTGTTTGGACATGGCGACCTGGACGATTCTCCAGCAGGCCCGACCGGGCTTATATCTCATGAGCGTTAGAGGCGTTTGTCTCCGATTTATGCGTTCCGTCCTTCCCACCTTCTCCTGTGTACGTATCTGATCATCGGCCTATTGTCTCGAAACTCGAAGTTTCATTTTCTTTTTCAGAAAAGCCATGGCGTCTTGATGTTGGCGTCCTGCAAGATGCGCGCTCAAGATCAGATTTGTCACGCGCAATACGTGTGTCGCTCACGGCGTCTGGTTGGTCCTGAAGATTGGGATGCGCTTAAAACACAGTGGCACCTGCGCTGCACAGTAGAGGGGCGTTCGCTTCGTCGACATGTTTCTGAAGAGCTTGCTGATACTGCGATGAAGTTACGCATTGCTTTGCGCGCCGAGACGCCTTCTCCTCTGATGCGAGCGTGGCAGTGTGAACTACGTGAATGCTTTCAACGCTTGACCACTGCTTCGTTCCTGGCGGCAGCAGCATGGCGCTGTAGACACAACCCATGTGCACATCCCGAGGTGCTGCACTACACGAGACATTCGTTTTTTGGGCAATCAGAGCCATCTGTCTCTATGACAGCACAATTACCACCTGCGCAGCGGCTTCCTACGCGTGATCGATCCGTTTTCTTGGCGAATTTTGAAGCAATGTCGTCTTTGGCCATGCGGACTAACTGTGATGAAACATCGCCAATGCTTAGAAGTTTGCTCCGTATTCCTCAAGAAGCTGCGCATTGCCTGCACATTCCTCCGTCGGCTGAAGAGGTAAAGGCGGCACTGAAATCTATGAAACGTGGAACGACCCCAGGGCCAGACGGTTTTTCTGTTGAGTTTTGCTTGACATTTTGAGATGAGAATCATGCTACCTTTACCGCTGTAATCCGGCGATGCTACGAGGACGGTGTCTTTTCATCAAGTTTTCGAGATGAACGCATTGTGCTTATTCGAAAGGGTGATGCTTCCTCTGTTAATCCTGAAGATTGGAGACCTGTCACGCTCCTCAACGTTGACTATAAGATATTCGCGGCGGTATCCGTTCAACGTTTGAGGGGTCTGTCGAACACCCTGGTAGGTCATTTTTATTTATTTTATTTATTTATTTTTAATAATTTTTATTTATTTATTCATACTGTTAGCGTACATGCCAAAACAGGAGTTGCTCATCTGGGCACACCAATTTCCGAATTCAATGCAAAAGTAGAATATCTCACCATTTCACACAAAGAAAGCAAAAGCAATGCAAAAAATAAATAAAAGAAAATCCAACATTCAATGCGCACCCTGCAGCATAACACGGCAGAACACAGGTGAGCAAGTGAGTGCCTTATCACAGCTCAGTTCAACATTTAAAACGCACATTCGAAATCTTTAACATTGTTACACAGTACAACGTCATTCCGTATCTTAGTCCATGTGTCAATAGCGGATACAATAAAAGAATTCTTGAACGATTGTATGTTATGCTTCAGAGGTTTATTGTGTTTGGTGTGCTTTGTCCGCAAATGCGACGTGTCTAGAGTTAAAATTTTTGTTATCTCTGTTTTGTAGATACTGTGGAATATCTGAAAAAGAATTTCATGCTGTTGATATTCGTTCTTTCATGCAATGTAAGAATATGAGCCCTAGTTCTTAGACTTTGCTGACCCGCAGGTCGCGGGTTCAAATCCCGGCTGCGACGGCTGCATTTCCGATGGAGGCGGAAATGTCTTAGGCCCGTGTGCTCAGATTTGGGTGCACGTTAAAGAACCCCAGGTGGTCAAAATTTCCGGAGGCCTCCACTACGGCGTCTCTCATAATCATATGGTGGTTTTGGGACGTTGAACCCCACAAGTCAATCAATCAATTAGTTCTTAGACTTGTTATGGACTGCGTACTACGGTAGGATTAAAAAATAAATCTTAAGGCTCTATTTCGGACCTGTTCACATTTAGCTATATTATTTTGCGTATATGGCTTCCATATTGGGCATGCATATTCCAGCAACGGAAGTACTGTGGTTTTATATGCAATAAGCTTTACTTCAGGTGTTGCGTTATCGAGCCTTCGACGAAGCATCCAAAGCTTTTTTGCGATTTATCACAGATCTAATCTATATGTTGGTTCCAGTTTAAGCTATCTGTGACGTAAACAACCAGGTATTTATATTCGGACACACGGCAGAGTGGTTCGTCATTTATGACGTAACAAAATAAGAGAGGCTTGGTTTTTCTTGTGATCGGCATAAAAACTGTTTTGCTTGGGTTCAACACCATTTGCCATTTTTTGCACCAAGAGCCTATCATGCCCAGATGTTCATTAAGCTTTTCCTGGTCGTAGTTTGATTCCGCCTTTGAATAGATGACTGTGTCATCAGCATAGTGCTTAATGAAAACATCAGGCGAGAAGCCGCTGTTCATATCATAAATATATAGATAGAAGAGCAGTGGCCCTATGACAGAGCCCTGCGGAACTCCTGAACCTACCGACTGGCTCGTGCTGTTTGTGCCCCTAATGCAGACCACTTGCTCTCTGTTTATCAAATAAGCCGCTATCCAATTTATGAGCTCATCATTCTGCAGGATCGTGCTAGGTTTATGCAGCAATTTTGGATGTGGTATTTTGTCGAGTGCTTTTCTGAAATAAAAAAAAATAATGTCAACTTGCTCTCTGTCATCTAAGATTTGACTAATGAAATGTGAAACCTCGCTAAAAATTGTCACTGTCGAAAAACCTTGCCTGAAACCATGTGGTTTTTCTGCCGTTAGTTTGTGCTCTTCGAAAAATTCTGTTAAGTGCTTACTAATTACATGCGCCAGTGTTTTACAGCACGTGCTTGTTAAAGACACAGGCCTGTAGTTGTTTACACAGTCTTTAGCACCTCCTTTATGAATCAGTATGACCTTAGCACATTTCCAGTCATTAGGAACCTGTCCGTCACGCAAAGATTTGTTAATTATATCAGTGAGATATTAAGAGCACCATTCAGCATACCTTTTTAAAAGACATTCGAAATGCCATCTAAGCCAGTTGATTTCTTTTCATCAAGGTTCAGAAGAAGGTTACAAGTGCCTTCCTGTGTAACGACAATATCAGGAATTGGCGAGGTAGAACAACCTAGGCTAAATTCCGGCAGTATACTGTCATCGTCCGTAAAAACTGATTTGAAGTAATCATTAAAAGTACAGGCTAACTGAAAACTATGGGTAACAGTGCCGGTTTCTTTATTTAAATACACAGCATTTGATTTTTCTTTCGATAAATATCGCCAAAATTTCTGCGCTGCTGTTTTAATAAACTGCGTTAAAGATTCATTCATGTATCGCTTCATTGCGTCTGCTAGCTCAGCTCTGAACGACAAAGGGAGTGTCGTGACGTCAGCCGATCTGAGACTTTTTTTACTACTTTTTCGTTTTGCCCACATGCGCCTTAGTTGTCGTTTCATGTGAATAATTTTTCGCGAAACCCATGGATTCATTCTTTAAACCTTTTTTTTTCGGTCAGGTATGTAACGTTTTATTAGTGTGTGTACAGTTTCTTTAAACCTTTTCCACGCATCATCAACCGTTGAACTATCACATACAGCATTGCGCTTAAAATCTTCATAATCAATGTCAAAAAGTCCAGAATTGAAACATCATCAACTCTAGAGTAATTGGGCACTAGTACAGACTTTGTGGCTTGCGCTTCATGACGCATGCCCAATAGCTGAAGAATCACCATACTGTGATCTGAAATACCGTCCATCACTTCATCAAGTGTACTCTCGTTCAGCCAGTGATGGACTCAAAAATACAAGATCAAGTAAAGAGCCACCCTTTTCGTGTACTCGTGTGCACTCCTGTACAACTTGAACCATAGTGAGCGAGAATACCCCATCTAGGAGAGCTCGGGATGGTAATACATCAACTTGACCCGCTTTATACTCCAACCAGTTAATATGCGGAAGATTGAAATCACCGGCCTTTACAATTTTTCTTTTTGAATTCTGAAATTCGCTATGTAAGAAGTGATTGAAAGCTAGCATGTAGTCTTCCGAAGAATCGGGAGGACGATACACTGCAATGAATGTGAACGAACTGCCGTATAAAGTAATGTCACATGCAATACATTCAATTTCAGGTGGCGAAAAACGTTCTATACACTTAGTTGATCTTTTACAGATAATCGCAACACCACCACCCCTAGATCCGCGATCTCTACGATAAGCTATATAGTTTGAAGGAAGAAACTCGCAGTTTTCAATGCATTCATTCAACCAAGTTTCAGTAACAATGAGTACATCTGGTTCATACTCGAGCAAAACACTTTCAATGGCTGAAGTTTCATTCAAGGCGCTGCGCGCGTTCAGATTAGTAACCGTGACTGCATCACAAGTAGTGCCCACGTTCCTGGATTTTTATGTGGTTTGAAGATTATCAGTAACTAAGCATGGCTTCCGTGAAACGGTGTTTTTGTCCCAGAAATATGCATCCCTCTTCACGTACAGTTTGTCATGAAGAAGGCGCACGCACGCACCGCTTCGTTTTTCTTCTTTTGCACTCTCCTAAAGGCGCTTGCGACAATAAAGTACGCGTTTTGAAAAGTCTTCACGCACCGAAACACCTGTTCCTTTCAATTTTCAACACTTCATCAAGATATCGCTCTTTTCTTTGGAGCTGTATAAGCGAGATATTACAGGCCTGGTATGGTCTCGCCTTTTTCCAAGTCGGTGTATGCGTTCTACACTACACGGGCTTACACCTATTACAGAAAAAAGCTTCTGGTTTACAGTTTCAAACAGTTCATCCGCTGATTCATTTGGTCTCTCAGAAAGACCATAGACAATCAAATTATTTCTTCGTTGCCGACTTTCCAGATCGTCGACCCTCCGGGAAAGCACAGCCACTTGCTCAGTTAAAGCAGAAGCCGCTTCTTTAGTTTCGCTCAATTTTGGAAGGGATGACTCAATCATAGACAGTCGTTCTTCAAATTTTTTTATGACGCTGCCATTATCTTTTACTTCCTTCTGAAGCGCACATTGATCACGTTTTATATCAGCAAGTGTCTTTGTTCCTTCAATGTTGGCAAAATTTGTTCAATTTTTTCTTCAAGTACCGCGGGACCGGGGTTTGTCTCAATATCACCGCTCCTAGACAACTACAGCAACACCGACCAGCAATCACAAGATAAAGACAACAGTGTGTTGGGGCACGGCACGACTATAAGAAATACTTCATCGCTTCGAAAACATGAAAAGCACCGCCTCACCTGTAAACAAGCAAAGACGAGCGTATTTGAGGTCATGCTTTGGTGAGTGCCATGCCCGCAACTGAGTCCGTGTGGATCCGAGGTGTTCATTATGTACGGTTGAGGGGCGTGCACATCCATCTTTGATTGGACCACGTAGTCACAGCATGGCTTGTCGATGACTTAGGCTGCTGGATCCAGGGGAACCACATGGATGCGTCCGCTTGTTGAAAGATGTTCGACGGAGTAAAACACACTTGCCAAAGTTGTGCTGCTTGCAGAAATGATAATCGGAATCTGTAAACAAGCAAAGACGAGCGTATTTGAGGTCATGCTTTGGTGAGTGCCGTGCCCGCAACTGAGTCCGTGTGGATTCGAGGTGTTCATTATGTACGGTTGAGGGGCGTGCACATCTATCTTTGATTGGACCACGTAGTCACAGCATGGCTTGTCGATGACTTAGGCTGCTGGATCCAGGGGAACCACATGGATGCGTCCGCTTGTTGAAAGATGTTCGACGGAGTAAAACACACTTGCCAAAGTTGTGCTGCTTGCAGAAATGATAATCGGAATCTGTAAACAAGCAAAGACGAGCGTATTTGAGGTCATGCTTTGGTGAGTGCCGTGCCTGCAACTGAGTCCGTGTGGATCCGAGGTGTTCCTTATATATGGTTGAGGGGCGTGCACATCCATCTTTGATTGGAGCACGTAGTCACAGCATGGCTCGTCGATGACGTAGGCTGCTGGATCCGGGGAACCGCATGAATGCGTCCGCTTGTTGAAAGATGTTTGACGGAGTAAAACACACTTGCCAAAGTTGTGCTGCTTGCATAAATGATAATCGGAATCTGTAAACAAGCAAAGACGAGCGTATTTGAGGTCATGCTTTGGTGAGTGCCGTGCCCGCAACTGAGTCCGTGTGGATCCAAGGTGTTCCTTATGTACGTTTGAGGGGCGTGCACATCCATCTTTGATTAGACCACGTATTCACAGCATGGCTCGCCGATGACGTAGGCTGCTGGATCCAGGGGAACTGCATGAATGCGTCCGCTTGTTGAAAGATGTTCGACGAAGTAAAACACACTTGGCAAAGTCGTGCTGCTTGCAGAAATGATAATCGAAATCTGTAAACAAGCAATGACGAGCGTATTTGAGGTCATGCTTTGGTGAGTGCCGTGCACGCAACTACCATGATCATCACCAGACTTCATGAGTGCTTGGACGAGAAATACGCAGCTTGTCATTTACCACACGGGATATCATAGCCTATAGTGTGTCGCAATCTGCGCGTGGTATCCTTGTGTCTTTGGACCAGGAAAAAGCGTTTGACCGACTAGAGCACGCGTATATCCGTAATGTGCTCACAGCCTTCGGTTTTTTCTCATTCGTTTGTGGAAATCATTAAAAATACGTACACTGGTCTGAAAAGCAAACTAGTTCTAGATGACTGGGAAAGTTCCGCCTTTTCCATAACACGTGGGGTCCGTCAGGAATGTCCATTGTCTCCTGTGCTATTTGTCTTCAGCCTTGAGCCATACTAGCGTGCTCTTGACGCGGATTCACGTGTCCGGAGTCTTGCGCTTCCTGGTAGCGGTGTCGTGAAAATCACAGCTTTCACTGGTGATATAACCTTGTGCATTTGAGATGAAGATAGCTTTTGACGCAGCCTGCGTGTATTTTCTCAGTATGGCGACATTCCAGGTGCAGCATTGAACATCTCCAAATCCTAGTATTTCTTTATTGGCTCTCCAAACTCCAGGCTTATCGCCGGTTTTCCCATTCAGCCGGCTGCGTTTCTTCATATTTTAGGTATTTTATGCAACCACTACGGCATTTGCGAATCTGTTTGGTTAAACGCTCTCGAAGAAGTAAGACTGAAAATTCAGGATGCACGGAATTTCAACTTCCCGCTTCTTGAGCGGAGGTACCTAGCGCAGACTGTATTTTGCGGTCGAATTTTGTACCTTTCTCACGTCGTGCAACCATCTTTACGTATCGTGCGGTCACTGCAGTTTGCTTTGTGTTCCTTTTTTTGGTCAGGTGGCACTGAGTTGGTCTCTCGCGCGGCACTGCGACAGCAGCGTTCTCAGGGAGGCTTTTCTTTCCCTTCAGTGTCCATACGCTGCCGGCTGCTGTCACTGCGCTGCCTTCTGCGCCTAGTGCAAGGCGAGGAATCTCCCGCACGAACGCTTGCATAATACTTTCTGGATACTCACCTTCGGCATTTGATGCCTAATGCACAAGTTAACAGGGGGACGCAGTCAATAACACTTCCTGCGTTTTATGCAACAAATGTTGCATTTTTTCGCCATGTCAAGTCGAGCTGTCCTGACATAGATGTTTTGAACAAACACATAGTTGAGACAACTGCTGCTTTGTTGCTTGCGTTGGTCCCGCCAGCCCGTCATGCTCGCTCTAGACGGGTGTCTTGGAGCACCTTAACGGCTTCTTTTCTGCCTGGACACCTCCGGGACTTCATGTGGCGCCTGGGATGGGGTGTGCTTCCCTCTCTCGACCGCCTCGAAAGGCGGAGAATAGTGCAGTCAGCAACATGTCCGAACTGCTCCCTTCGGGAAACAAATCAGCATTTTCTGAGGCATTGTGTCACTGCTCGCGTTTTGTGGAGAGCCGTACAAGCTGGATTTCACTGCCTCAGAGTAAATCGCTTGGTTTCTTTTGGACGTTGTTTGCGAGGCCGCTGCGCTTGTCTTCTCATTGTTGCCGGCTCTTTCTGACTCTGGCGCAACCGCTGCGAGGCGGTTGCAGCGGGCCACCGCCGCCGCGCGCTCTACCCAATCCTTAACGATTGTACTCGGAGCTGCTGTCTGTTTTGTTGGAGGAGCTCTTCTTCCTCGGTGAAGAGGAATTTCTTCGGCACTGGTCTTGCGCTTTTGTGTCGGTCTATGACGGATGAGTGAAACTTGTCTTTCGGCCGGCCTGGTATTGGTAGGCTGATCTGTCGATGCGCAGGCAGAAATGGCATGCCAACAAGTAAATATGCAAAACGTACACATTTATGTTTTATTTGTGTCTCTTGTTTACATTGAAGTATTTTTTGTGGTTGTGTTTGTGTGAACAATCGAATCTACATGTTCTTTCAACGTCATCTCGTATCCATGTTCATGTAAATGACGTCTGTTTTGTCATCATCGTTAGAGTATGTCTAAGAAGGAAATGTTCTGTTGAGTGTTATTGACGTTTGTGGCAATAATTTTTTTCTAAACAAACACAATTGCGCCATGCGAGTTGATATGCGCATTTGTAGTTTTGAGCCCATCGGTTCGAACGCTTTCAGCTCCTGGCTTGTTATTCTCATCTTGCGTTTGTCGTGCTTGTAATACGTCTAGAAGCCGGAGGTAAAAGGCGCATTCACGGCGACCAGTGCAGTGCTCTATAAAATGCGAATGAATGTTAGTGACGAACGGAGGCTCTGAACCTCGACCAGCATGCTATTCAGCGTTGAACCTCTCAGCTTTTTCAGCGCCCTTCGACGCGTACCTCGTGTAGGGTGACAGTGGATATGCTATGCTCTAATGAACATGAATATTCTTTGTGATGCAATTGACCAAATATCGTGCATGAACAGCCCTGTGGAAGTGTTGAGCTATGGGAATAGCGTTGTGTCTTTGGTGTATTTGTTTAGGTTCAGCGTATCGATGATTGCGACACTGGATTCTGTTGTTTCATTTAATTATGGTAGTACTGCACGCGCCAAGAGATTTCCTATGAAATCTTTGTCAACCTACAGTCTGACATCCAAACTACAGCTGAAAAACTTTGACCACAATCGACAACACCTTGCAGATATAACTGCATGACAACTCATAACAGAAGCAGGAGATGTAATACGACAGACATTAAACTAAAAAGTAGACTATGTAATTGATTGTCAAGCTAGTACTTACTAATGTTTTTCCAACTGCGTTTCTGAAAAAAGTTTATTTGCTCTTCAGCTGTTTTCAAACATTTTATTTAATTATCTCGGGCTTGTGCTACCTACTCGGTACGCCAATGGCGATCACATGTTAACGTGATTTTTTGACTGGCATCAAACGGGCAAAGTCAGTTTACTCTGCAGTTTCAAGCGCAGGAACGGCTCTGTGGTAGACTGCCACGCCGAACACCTCGACTTTCCTAAACACACGTCGGCCTTCCAAAACACAACAGGGATACCACACTTCAGATATTCAAATGAGATCGTTCACCATTGCACCAATGCAACTAAGATTTCTGCACAAGAAAGCGCACCGAAAGAGAATAAATTTACTTGTTTTGCGTGTTCATTCGATAATTCAGTGTAAATAGAAAATAATGTCTGGCATGCAAAGTTGCAACTTCGCAAAGGTCCCTGGTGGCTGTTTCCAAGCATATTTTTGTGTATTTGTTCCTCTGTTTTTCTTCATTTTTCTCTTTTCATTCGTTCTCTGTGTTCGTGTCTTTCTTTTTAAATATTTTCATTCCCTCTGTCTTTCTCCGTAGTATTTTTCTTGCCTTCGATTTATTTTTCTCCGCGCTTTCTTTTCATTTCTTTATTCGTCTCTGTCTCTTTCTCTCACTCGATGTGTCAATACTCGATGTTCCCTCCTCCTTCCATCCTGCTCAACTTCCTTTTCTACGCTACATGCGTGCAACTACAAATGTGCCACAGCGAATAACTCCCTCAACAACCCACTTTAGTAGGATAGTCACTCAACTAAGATATTTGTACGAGGAAATGTAAAGACAGCCAGAACAAATTATTTCGTACTAGTATTTCGTACAATGTCTTAACCTCCATTGTAGCCTATACCATAAAAAAGGTCGTTACTCAGTGTATTGGCTCTAGAGTATTATCCAAATGCTTTATGCTGTGTGTTCGTTATTGCGTCGTAATACGACCGGAATGAAAACATTTGTTCTGTGACTCTATTTCATTGCTTCAAATCATCATGTCTATATTGAACAAATACCATAAAAATAAAAATAAAACATCATAGCCAAGTGGTGACGACGTTCGCCTACGGATCGTGGATAGGTGGTTTGGAACCTTGTTTTGCCGAGAAAGTTGCATTCGCCATGAATTTTTATCATTGTCTTTCTGTACATTTCTCCCACTCACTCTCCCTGTACTCGTTGATTGGCTCCTCAGAATTACTGCGTCTTGCAGCAGAGTGATTGGCATACTCGTTCTGAAAGCGAAGCAGAATTTTCTGCTTAGCTATCTGACCATGGTGCACCATGATGATGATAAGTTTCTTTCCACGACATACAGCAAGCTTGGAGCTCTGCATGTAATCTGCAAATGTAATCTGCATGTAATCCGTATCTGCATGTAATCTGCAAATGTCGTCGATAGACGATAGTCTTGCGTGAGGAGAAAGTGAACAAAACATTTATTCAATGTTCTGCACAAGAAAATCGGTGAATGGTATTCTGGAGGCGCTGTGTTGGAGTGCCTCGAGTGGGCAGCGGAGGCTCACGAGTGCATCAAGTCACGTCACACGTGAGACATTAGCGCCATCTGGCAGTTTATTTTGAAAAACAAAGCACGTGGCCGTGCGCGCCTGTGTCAGAGGCGATAAGGTTTAGAACGCAAGGCGATGGGTTGGTCTTAGCTAAGCGTTGGAAACACTCCCCGTTCCGTGCAAGCGTTGCATGGTAAGCGCAGCGTGATAAGTGCTACGTTCCTGAAAATTACCTATGTATGCGTTTTCTAGTAAGAGATGCATATGCAAAATATATGCGTGTTGTTATGGTGCCCCAGGCATGCGCAATAAATGCTTTTTAATAGACAATTGCACAAGCATAATCGCTCAACCTTGAGCAACATTGGTGGTCGCTGCGGATGGGGTCGGCCGCTTCAAGTACCCGATGCCGGTAATAGTGGACAACAGACATATGTACAGACAGACAGACAGACAGACAAACAGACAGACAGACAGACAGACCAAAGTTTTTGCGTCGAAGGTCCCCAAGAAAGACTATCGTCTTTAAAAAATGAACTTTTCCTTGCGGTGTTTTCCTTACGGTGCCACGTTCCATTTCCCAAGTTTTTGTTATTGTCCCAAAACACCACACGATTCTCAGCGCAAACCGCGCCTGCAGTTTTCGAAAAGGTCTCGGACTGTAGTAGATCATTTCGATAAGATCACGCCCACTGTACGAACGGTACAGATTGTTCTGGAACCTACGCCACCGCCAGCGATAACGCTAGAACAGTCGACGGCAAGAGTATAAATGCCGACGCGCTTCGCCGCTTGTCAGTTTTTTAACGGAGGCCGACGCTCCGTTCGCCGCTATCTGTCCGAGACTGCTATCTGTGCAAGACTGCTGCTGTAATCGGACTTTCCGTTTACTGGGCACAGGTTCGCCCAAATAAACAGTTAAATCCCAACACGAAGTCTCCTGTCTTCGGCCACGTCATGACCCCGTGACATCTGGTGGAGGTGCTGCTTCGTTCATGTACCGGACACCCCCGTCAAGCCGTTAACCCAGCCCACGTCGCGGAGAAGACACCGACACCAACCAAGAGCAGCGAACAAGCCGCCGACAGCAAGGTCTCCCACCGGAGTACGGGCTTCTACAAGACAAGGCGCGGAAAGCCAAGGCCATGACCGCTACTGCAGCGACTATGACAACCGGAGCGTCCCAGCCCGCGATCGTCATTCATCAACCCAGGCAACCGCCAACGTTCCATGGCTCATCGTTTGAAGACCCGGAAACCTGGCAATAAACATACGATCGTGTGGCCGCCCTCAACCACTGGGACAACGAAGAAAAGCTCCGTCGTGTGTACTTCTACCTGGAAGACACCGCAAGGACCTGGCTAGAGAATCGAGAGTCCACGCTCCGAACGTGGGATGTCTTCTGCGGCGCATTTCTGCAAACGTTCGCGAGCGTCCCTCGCAAAGAGAGAGCCGCTGCTCTACTAGAGACCCGGGTTCAGCTACCAAATGAAAAGGTTAGAATTTTTACAGAGGAGATGACCCGCCTATTTCGTCACGCTGACCCAGACATGCCTGAGGAGGAGAAAGTTCGTTTACTCTTGCGAGGGGTCAAACAAGAGCTCTTCGCGGGACTAATGAGGAATCCATCGAACACCGTCCAAGAATTTGTATCCGAGGCAACCACCATCGAAAAAACGCTGGACATGCGCTCCAGACAGTATAATCGTCGCCTGACTCCAGAATGCGCTGCTGCTCAAGCCAGTGACTCCGACAACCTGCGTGAAACGATCCGAGCGATCGTGCGGGAAGAGCTGCGCATACTGTTGCCTTCGGCGCAACCTCAAGTGGATTCGATCACCGACATTGTGCGAGAAGAAGTTCGGCAATCGCTTCGAATTCCCCAAACACCGCTGCCCGAGCCAGAAACTATGAGCTACGCCGCTGCAGTGCGCCACAGTGCTCCTCCCCGTCCACGCCGAAACGCCACCCCGTCGCACTTCCGTCGCCAGACACCACCGACGACCCACCATTCGCCAGCGGCCCAGAGCAGTGAGCCGAGGAAAACCGACGTTTGGCGCACCCCTGACCACCGCCCACTGTGCTAACACTGCGGCGAGGCCGGGCACACTTACCGCCGTTGCCAGTACCGACAGATGGGACTGCGTGGCTTTGCCGTCGATGCACCACGTCCGCAGCCAGGGGAACGGCCACGTGACATCGCCGACTACCTGACAGGAACTCAACGGACACCACGAAGCCCTTCCCGTTCGCCGTCGCCCAGCCGCCGCATGTCACCGCTTCCCCGGCAGTACTCCGGCCCAACGCGGGGCCGGTCTCCTAGCCCGTATCCGGGAAACTAAGGGCAGCAACCGGTGGAGGTGCGGTTGCTGTGCGACGAACTGCCGAACATCCTCCGACGACGACGACGCCGCGACGGAGCTTTCCAAACACAACGCCAACCAGGCAAAGCCCTGACGGCAAAAGCTCACTTACCGAATGTGGCCTGACGACGCAACATGGAAGCAGCGGAACAAGCTGACGCAGCCGTGACCCGACGCCAGGTTCTAACTGTAATGCGAGACGGCGAACTAGCGACCTCGACGTTCTTACCGACGGCCACAGTGTGACTGCTCTCGTCGATACTGGAGCCGACTATCCTGTCATCAGTGGGTCGTTCGCAGCGAAGTTAAAGAAAGTTAGGACAGCTTGTAAAGGCCCTGAAATCCGCAAAGCCGGAGGTCATCTCGTAACGCCTGCAGGAATCTGCACAGTGAGAGGCACCATTAACGGCCGTATTTATCCTATAGACTTCGTAATCCTACAGCGTTGCTCGAGAGATGTCATCCTTGGCATGGACTTGTTATGCCTCCATGGTGCTGTCAGCAATTTAAAAGCAAAGTCGATAACGTTATCCACAGAAGAAGCACTACCGCCGCGCACACCGTCAGGACACCATGCCCTGAATGTGCTGGAAGAACAAGTCACCATTCCGCCTCGCTCAAGCGTCGTTATTTCAGTTGGCGCTCCTAATTCACTAGACTTCGAAGACGTCGTTGAAGGCAGTCAGCATCTGTTGGTCACCCGAAATATTTGCGTCGCAAGAGGAATTGCAGAGCTGTGGGGAGGCAAAGCAACAGTTATGCTCACGGATTTCAGCAATGAGTACAAACATGTGAACAAAGGAAGAATGGTCGCATACATAGAAGAAATTGTCGAAGCCACCAGTGCTTTCGCCCTCGCCGATTCTGTGGAACCTGCTCAGAGGAGCCAAGCCCCTCCCATAGCTTTCAATATCAATCCTAGACTTCCGAACGATAAGCATGAACAGCTCAAGGCCCTGCTACTGTAATACGAAGATTGCTTTTCGTCGTCATCTGAAATTCGGCAGACCCCAATCACGAAACATCGCATCATAACCGAATAAAATGCCAGAACACTCCGTCAGAGTCCGTACAGGGTTTCGACGCGAGAACGTGAGGCCATGAAGAAACAAGTATATGAATTGCTGCTGGATGACATTATCCAGCCGTCCAAGAGTCCATGGGCATCCCCCGTGGTGTTAGTGAAGAAAAAGGATGGGACGCTAAGTTTCTGCGTCGATTATCGCCGCCTGAACAAAATCACAAGAAAGGACGTGTATCCTCTCCCACGATTAGACGACGCACTTGATCGGCTCCATTAAGCCAAGTACTTTTCGCCAATGGACCCCAAGACTGGCTATTGGCAAATCGAAGTCGACGAAAGAGACCGAGAGAAGACGGCGTTTATAACACCGGACGGCCTCTTCGAGTTTAAGGTGATGCCATTCGGCCGTTTAAACGTGTTATGGATACACTACAGGCAGGATTGAAACGGCAGACTTGCCTTGTGTACTTGGACGACGTCGTCATGTTTTTCTCGAGTTTCGACGAGCATCCTCGGCGCCTTGAAGCTGTACTTCAAGCCATCAAGACTTCCGGACACACACTGAAGCCAGAAAAGTGCAAATTTGCGTATGAGGAGCTCTTGTTTCTGGGGCACGTTATCAGCAAGTCTGGAGTTCGTCCCGATCCACAGAAAACAGCCGCCCACTGACAAGACAGCCGTACGCCGATTTCTGGGCCTGTGCGCCTATTATAGGCGGTTCGTGAAAAACTTCGCCCGCATCGCCGATCCTCTCGCTAACCTTACCAAGGCCGACGTGGAGTTCAAGTGGGAAACGCCACAGGAACATGCTTTCCAGGAGCTTAAACATCGCCTCCAGACGCCTCCGTTACTCGCCCATTTCGACGAATTCGCCGAGACAGAAATACATGCTGACGCAAGCAGCGTAGGTCTTGGCGCCGTTCTTGTGCAGAGGGCTGACGGACTTGAAAGGGTTATTAGTTACGCAAGCCGATCGCTATCCAAAGCAGAAGCAAATTATTCCACAACAGAAAAGGAGTGCCTCGCCATCATCTGGGCTACGTCGAAATTTCGCCCCTACCTCTCCGGCAGGCCCTTCAAAGTCGTGAGCAACCACCACGCCTTGTGTTGGCTAGCCACCTTGAAGACCCTTCAGGTCGCCTCGCACGATGGAGTCTGAGACTTCAAGAATATGACAATACTGTCATTTTCAAGTCCGGCAAAAAACACTGCGACGCCGACTGTCTCTCTCGTGCGCCTGTCGACCAACCGCTACCCGACGACCCGGATGACGACTACTTCTTGGGAACGATAACTACCAACGACTTCGCTGAACGACAGCGGGCCGACCCGGAAAATAAGGTCCTATTAGAATACCTCGAAGGCAGGACCGCCGAAGTCCCGAAGGTATTGAAGCGTGCACTTGCGTCGTTCTTTCTACGAAACGGTCTGCTACAAAAGAAAAACTTTTCACCGCTTCGAGCTAAGTACCTCCTTGTGGTGCCTTAAGCTCTGTGACCAGAACTCCTGCAGGCCCTGCATGACGATCCAACCGCAGGGCACCTCGGTGTTTCTCGCACGCTCGCGAGGATACAAGAAAGGTGCTTCTGGCTACGTCTTACCACCTACGTCACTCCTTAAGTGAGGACATGCCGGGACTGTCAGCGACGCAAGACACCACCGACAAGGCCAGCGGGACTTCTGCAGCCAAGTGATCCACCTTGCCGACCTTTCCAGCAAATTGGTAAGGACCTACGGGGCCGTTCCCGTCGTCGGCTTTCGGAAACAAGTTGATCGTGGTAGCTACCGACTACTTCACCCGCTACGCCGAGACAAAAGCCCTGCCAAAAGGCAGTGCATCCGAGGTAGCTAAATTCTTCGTCGAAAATGTCGTCCTACGTCACGGCGCCCCGGAGGTCCTTATCACCGACAAAGGAACGGCATTCACTGCCGACTTAACTCAAGTGATCTTGGCATACAGCCAAACAAACCACCGCCGGACGACAGCGTACCACCCACAGACCAACGGCCTCACCGAGCGGCTTAACAAGACGATCGCTGACATGCTGTCAATGTACGTCGAAGTCGAACACAAGACTTGGGACGCCATTTTTCCGTATGTGACCTTCGCATACATCACGGTGGTGCAGGAGACGATGCAGATATCTCCATACAAATTGGTCTACGGAAGGAGCCCGGCAACGACGCTCGATGCCATGTTACCCAACGTCACCGACGAAGAAAACCTCGATGTGAGCGAGTACCTTCATCGCGCCGAAGAAGCCCGACAACTTGCGCGGCTCCGTATCAAGAATCAACAGACGACCGACAGCCACCATTACAACCTTCGACGACGCTTCATGGAATACCAGCCCGGTGAACGTGTTTGGGTGTGGACGCCGATACGCCGACGTGGACTAAGTGAAAAGCTTCTGCGGCGGTACTTTGGACCGTACAGGGTGGTTCGACGTCTTGGCCCACTTGATTACGAGGTTGTTGCCGACGGCATCACGAACTCTCAACGACGCCGATCGCGACCTGAAGTCGTCCTTGTCGCGCGCCTCAAGCCGTTTCATGCGCGTTAACAAACTGGAACAGTGTTTTTTGTATTATTGTTGTATCGTAATTCATTCATTGTACTTTCTTGCATTATTATTGTACCTTCATCTTTAGATAAAGCATCGGGACGATTCCTTTTTTTAGAGGGGGGCAATGCCACGTTCCATTTCCCAAGTTTTTTTATCGTCCCAAAACACCACACGATTCTCAGCGCAAACCGCGCCTGCAGTTTTCGAGAAGGTTCCGGTCTGTAGTAGGTCATTTCGATAAGATCACGCCCACTGTACGAACGGTACAGATTGTTCTGGAACCTACGCCACCGCCAGCGATAACGCTAGAACAATCGACGGCAAGAGTATAAATGCCGACGCGCTTCGCAGCTTGTCAGTTTTTGAACGAAGGCCGACGCTCTGTTCGCCGCTATCAGTCTGAGACTGCTATCTGTGCAAGACTGCTGCTGTAATCGGACTTTCCGTTTACTGGGCACAGGTTCGCCCAAATAAACAGTTAAATCCCAGCACGAATTCTCCTGTCTTCGGCCACGTCACGACCCCGTGACATTCTGCACAAGAAAATCGGTGAATGGTATTCTGGAGGCGCTGTGTTAGAGTGCCTCGAGTGGGCAGCGGAGGCTCACGAGAGCATCAAGTCACGTCACACGTGAGACATTAGCGCCATCTGGCAGTTTCTTTTGAATAAAGTGCCGCCATATCCACGAAGTGAATGATGATGAGTGGGCGAAGCTCTGGAGGAAAACCTAGTAAACCATGAATCTTCCGTACAATTTGCCTACTCGATTTTATTACAATGCTCCCCCTAGCGTACGTCGCCGCACTAAATCGAACGATTGCCTTCCACCAATGACACGTGCCATATGTGACATCTTTCCTATTTTATAACATCTCGCATCTTTCATCATCAACTACAAGTACCGCCGTCTAGTTTATAACATCTTGCATCTTTTCATCATCAGCTACAAGTCCCGCCATCTAGTGAGCACTGAAAGAACTAAACGAGAGGAGGCGACATAGATGGATGGATGGATGGATATGACTGTACCCTTTAGATCGGGCGGTGGCTAGCACCACCAAGCCGTAATACCTAATGAACCAAAAACTATATTTTTTTTCCTTAAAAAAAGAATTTGAGGATTCGTACTTTGCAGTGAAGAGTTTAATTTTCACTCGTGCCTTGACTTTAGCCACCAATCAGATAATCTCCTTCTAGTTAAGTCTACCCGCTTAAAGTTTATTTTGCCCTCCCGGTCCCTAAACCCCTGTGCTTTGAAAAACTCTGCGCCATCATCCTGAACTATAGGGTGAAGCCCTTTACAGAACATTATCAAGTGTTCGGCAGTTTCTTCTTCCTCTCCACACGCACTGCATACTGTGTCTACCCCTTCGTATTTGGCCCGATATGTCTTGGTTCGCAGTACTCCCGTTCTGGCCTCAAACAGTAGAGAACTACCCCGAATATTATCATAAATCCTTTCCTTGGCAATTTCCTGCTTACACGTTCGATAGATCTCTAGTGCGGACTTCTTAATCATGCCCATTCTCCACATGTCAGTCTTCGTTTCCTTCACTTTCTTCTTAACCGATAGTTCTATTTGGTTTGGCCACCTGCTGTTTTCTAAGTATTTACCAGTCAGCTTCCTGGTTCGCTTCTTTCATTTTGTATCAACATTCTTCATGTACAAGTAGCTGAAAACCTTCCTAGCCCAACGCTCTTCCCCCATTTTTCTCAATCGCTTCTCAAATTTTTATCTTGCTGCTAGCTTCTCTGCCCTCAAATGATGTCCATCCCATATCACCTTGTACTCCCTGATTTGGTGTATACCCGTGAGCTCCTAAAGCAAGCCTACCTATTCCACGTTGCTTAATTTCTAATCTTGCTTGAACTTCTGATCTCATGCACAAGACCGCATTGCCGAATGTCAGCCCAGGAACCATGACCCCTTTCCATATTCCTCTCACAACATCATACCTATTGTAATTCCACAGTGCCCTATTTTCCATGACTGCTGCATTCCTGTTACCTTTCGTCGTCACGTATATTACGTGTTCCCTCAGATACTCGGTCCCATTGCTTATCCATACGCCCAGATATTTGTATTTATCTGTTATCTCTAGCGTGACCTCCTGTATTCTAAGCTGACTACCTTCGTTGTCATTGAAAGTCATGACTGCTGATTTTTCCTTACTGAATCTAAAATCTAACCTATCTCCTTCATTACCGCAGATGTCCATCAATCTCTGCAAATCTTCCTTGTTGTTGGCCATTAGCACAATATCATCTGCGTACATTAATGCTGGTAGTGTCTGATCAATAAGTTTTCCTTGTTTGACTATAGAGAGGTTGAAGCCCAGTCCACTTCCCTCTAATTTTGCCTCTAATCCTTGTAGGTACATCATGAATAATAAGGGTGACCAGGGGGCACCCCTGCCTAAGCCCCCGTTTTACCTCTGCAGGCTTGGATACCTGTTTTTCCCACTTTATAACTACCTTGTTACCTTTATAGATACCCTTTAAAAGATTAGTGACTACATGTTCCACGCCTAGTGTGTCTAGTATTCCCCACACTTCCTCTTGAACCACGCTATCGTACGCTCTCTTGATATCCAAAAATGCTAGCCACAGGGGCCTGTGTTCCTTTTCTGCTATTTCGATGCACTGCGTCAGTGAGAACAGATTGTCTTCCAAGCTCCTGTGTTTCCGAAACCCATTCTGCAGTTCCCCCAGCACCCCTTCATCCTCTATCCACGCCTGCAGTCTTTCCTTTATAATCTGCATCGCCAGCCTGTAGACCACTGATGTCACTGTTATAGGACGGTAGTTGTTTATGTCAGCTTTGTTCCCCTTTCCTTTATAGATCATGCTCATCCTGCTAAGTTTCCATCCATTGGGAACTTCACCATCGATTAGTATTGTGCTCACTGCCTCTCTCAAAGCCTGCTTAGACTTCGGACCTAATGTCTTTATCAGCCTAATTGGAATGCCATCTGGGCCTGTTGATGTACTACTAGGAACCCTTTTCTCAGCCCTTTCCCACTCTTGTTGTGAAAATGGAGCCATTGCCCCACTTGATTGGTCCTCGTCTATTGTGGTGCATAAAGTACTTCTTTGTTGAAATTTTTCTGTCACTTTTGTTCTTATATATTCAATAGCTTCGTCCCCTTCTAGCCTAGCACCTTGGGCTGTAGTTATAAATCTCTGCTCTAGGCTCGTCTCATTTCTTAGGGAGTTTAGATGGTTCCAAAATTTCGCAGCTGCCTTTCTATCTTATTTATGTACTTCTGCCAGCCACTCAGCTCCCTTCCTTCTAATCTTTTCATTGATCAGAAGGAATGCATCCCTTCTACAGCTTAGAAAGGTTGCCCATTTTCTTTCAACAACATCTGTCGGTTCACCCCGCTGCTTAGCATGTCTGTGTTCCCTAGAGGCTTCCTGACGTTTTGCTATGGCTCTCTTAACTTCCTCATCCCACCAACTTTTCGGTTTGTGTCTTCTTTTCCGGGGTGACTTGTCACGCGTCTTAGCAAGCTCTAGCTCAAAGAGTCTAATTAGATTCGTGTATGTCCACACTGTCTTATTATCCTCCGTGATTACTTTCTCAATTTGTTTAGTGGCTATTTCACTTTGCCTTTCTGGATAAAAATTTTCCTGTAGTTGCTCATCTTGTCTCCTTCCCACTTTCACTCCTCTTCCAAAACTTAGCCTGATACGTTTGTGATCGCTACCCAGACTTCTGGAGCCACCTTCATCTATGTGCATTCCCCTGAGCTTATCGTACATCCTATGTGACATCAGTGTATAATCTATCGTCGACTGAAGCCTTCCTACCTCCCATGTTATTTGCCCTTCACACTTCTCGGTACTGTTGCAAATGATCAAATCAAGCCTTTCACACATATCCATGATCATTTTGCCTGTTGGTTGGTATACCCATCTATATCTTCTATGTGCGCATTCATGTCTCCTAGTATAATTATCTCGCACTCTCTTCCTAACTACTGAATGTCCTTTGATATACACCCTACCATTGTCTGGTTTTCCTCTCTGGCCTTTGCTCCCGTCCACAAGTACACGAAACCAAGGAGTGTCATTTGACCTGCCGCTTTCCCTTTTAGCCATAAATCTTCCTTGCACTCCTGCTTGACCCTTTGCCAGTCTGTACTTTTATGAATGAATGCCCCAATACCACCCCCCTTTCTGCTGCCTTCTGTTCTATTACAATATTCCCACGCGTAGTCCGGATTGTTCGGAGGTTGTTCCATGTCCCTGGGATGTGTTTCTACAAAACCGTATACCATCGGCCTCTCTTCCCTTAGCTGTTCTTCTATCTCTTCCCACTTCAGCCTGTTTCTACCAACCTGCATGTTAATATACCCTATGTCTGAATTCGCTCGGCGCTCGTGGCTACGTCTATTTATGCCCCGGACTCTACCTATCTTAGATATTGGTGCCACTTTGGAATCGTATCTGTCCATACCACCTGTCGAAGAGTCTCCCTGGTTGTTTTCCTCGTTACTAGCTATCCTGCACCCCGAAGGGCTCGCTTGCCCCCCAAAAAAGCTACTGCGCGTCCTGCAAGTCGCCAACCCACCTCATGACCTAGCCGCCCATCGAAGTGAATTCTGACTCGCTGAAAACCCCCCCACCTATGCACCTCTCTGTTTACTTCCACCACCTCAAAGCCTTTCTCTCGACTCATCCACCATATCTCTTGGTTTGCGTTGACCACCGCTCTTTGCAGGTTGCTGTCACGCACCGGTACCTCCGGTATCGTGCATATCACTACCTGTACCTTAGTAGAAGTGGCGCGCATGTCATGGAGGCCTTTCGCCAGTGTGGCTGCTAGTCCTGCTGCATCTCCATTTAGGACATCGTTTAAACCGCCTGAAATTATCACTAGGTTTCGTCTATCAGCTGTCGTTTTGAGCTTTGCGCTCGCTTGCCTCATGACTGCTTCCAGCTTGCGTCCTGGGAACGCCCCTACTGCCACCCTCTTGTCACCTCTTACCCTCTCTTTGATGGCTTCTGTGCATCGATTTAAATTTGAGTCCCCGGCGAATATCACATGCTGCGACTTTTCAGCTGGAGCGTTCTGCATCTGGGGGCTACTTGCACCTGTGACGCCGGCTGCTTTGTTCCCTCCCTGCCCCACCACTACCTCGCTGAAGCTGGGTCTTGCGACAGTTGAACCAGCTAAACCTGTTTTTTCCAAACTTGCTTGCTTTTCCTTCTCCACTGTTCTGGTTGCCGGTTCCCTACTGTTCTCTCGGTAGGTCGCTTCTTTGTTCAGCTTCGCTAGCGCTTCCTCGGCAGACTTCAGTCTTTCTCCCATTGCCCTCGTTTTCTCTTGCTCTGTCGCCAACTCAGTCTCGAGCTTGGCGATTTTCATCAGCAGTTCACTCTGGGCAACCATCATTTTCTCCATTTTTTCCTCGACCTCACATTGCCTACACTTCGCGTCAGCCTCTTCTCCATCCGCTTCTACGCTTGGGTCCACTTTCAAACCCACTCCACATCCTGAACACTTTACAGTCTTTTTAACCATGTCTTTTTGACACCAATTGTCCCTATACTCGATAATTACTAAACTCGATTCCTGTGCTACGAGAAAAAAAGAATCTAAGCTCTACTGCAAAACTTTGCGTGTTCAATGTACGCGCACCTCCCCCATGGGGTGGCAAAAAAAACCAACAAAAAATTCAAACACACCCACCCGCACTAACTAATAAATACCTGGTGACTGGCCCCCGAAAAGCCGTACCATAAAATAAGTGTTACGAAGATTTCAACCGCTGCCTTATAATTATAAAGACAAGCTCAAAACATGCAAAAACACTTATCTGCGCAGTCGCTCCGGAGCGCTCAAAAAACACGTTCATCCACCTTGACAGCCCGAACAGAACTCCAGAGAGACGGTACCGCCATCTAGTGAACACTGCAAGAACTAAACTAGAGGTGGCTGCATACAGGCTACAGGGGACGCACAGCCCACGCCCTAAGGAGCTTCGTCCATAAAAGAAAGCACGTGGCCGTGCGCGCCTGTGTCAGAGGCGATAAGGTGTAGAACGCAAGGCGATGGGTTGGTCTTAGCAAAGCGTTGGAAACACTCCCCGTTCCGTGCAAGCGTTGCATGATAAGCGCAGCGTGATAAGCGCTACGGTCCTGAAAATTACCTATGTATGCGTTTTCTAGTAAGAGATGCATATGCAAAATATATGCGTGTTGTTATGGTGCCCCAGGCATGCGCAATAAATGCTTTTTAATTGACAATTGCACAAGCATAAACGCTCAACCATGAGCAACATTGGTGGTCGCTGCGGATGGGGTCGGCCGCTTCAAGTACCCGATGCCGGTAATAGTGGGCAACAGACAAATGTACAGACAGACAGACAGACAGACAGACAGACAGAGAGACAGACAGACAGACAGACAGACCAAAGTTTTTGCGTCGAAGGTCCCCAAGAAGGACTATCATCTTTAAAAATGAACTTTCCCTTACGGTGTCTTGGCGTCTTTCCGTCATGACGATTTAAGGCGCCTCCTATAGGCGCGTCGAAGCGAAAACAGTGCAAGACGCGTCATAGTAACATGACAGGTGAGTGGTACATTTTTGCGGCGTATATACGGTCACTCATTCTTCCTGTTTTGAATAGTCTGCTGCGTGCGTGCGCCCATTGAATGCGGGGAAACGTGTACAGAAAAAAACATTCTTCCTTCTGGCTTTGCATCGTGAACATTACGAGTGACTGTTACAGTTTCACCGATCCTGAAGAGAATGGTGCTGTTCTCCCTCCCAAAAAGAAGTAGTTGCGTACAGACCTGTCTCGTTCTGATCTCATAACAGCTTTCACCCGGGCCATCTCTCCAACGATAAATGGCGCAAGAGAAACGGAGTATTTGTGGACAACGACGCTAATGGCGGGCTAGTTATTTGCATTCGAAATGTTGATGAGGATAATAATATGGTGGTATAAAGATAGTCTTATTATGCCGGGCTTAGTAAGTTTTAGCCTAGACATAAATAACTCCCGTTGCCTCTTTTTATTCATGAGCATGCTCGAAGCATCAGCATGCGTTGACTAGTCAGAATATATCAATATTCTGCTTTTACTAATATTTTGGCTATATCTGAGAATCATATGAGGATTCAAGATTAAGTTGGTGCAGCCAAACATCTGTCAAATATTTCATATAGTTGGTGGTAAGGTGAACTTTTACGCATTCCAGTTCCCTACCTACTATACATACCAGTTACCTGGTATGTATAGCAAGTCTGGGTGCTTCAAAGCAAATGTTGAAAGTTTCGTGGCCGTAACAAAATGTTGAGTATGGTCGAACAATACAGGACGTGCTTAGTTTCACCACCCACGTGAAACGGAAACAGTAAACCCGTGAGCGAAACAAAATCAGCAATTTTATGACGTTTTTCATGCGTGACCATGTTTTATATGACAGTTTTTTGTTACAATACTGTAAGGAAATACGAATTATTACAGGAAGGATAGGAACAAACAATGGAGTGAAATCTGGCACTGTGAAAGAGAATACTTTATAAGAGGAGAAATTCACACTGAAGCAATATTAATAACCAACAGAAATACAGCTCCACTTTCTTTCCAAAGAAGAAAAGCTTTACATGCCACTGAAAAGTTTTGCACCAAGACCATTCTTTTCAGCAATTCATCTAACACAAATAATTATTAATACACATATACTCCCAAGTAATACGAAAAAAGATACTACAGTGATTGATGTGACGAGAATTCCTCGCAAGTGTGGGCATGTATATAACGAGAAGCCTAAAATATATGTACCACTTCACAGCTGACGAAGAAATGAGAAGAAGCCAGTTTTTCTGCTGATATTTCGTGTCCCCTTGTTAACAGGTGTGCTGCAATATTCGGTTTGTCTATGATAGCAGTAGGTAAACCTTCCTGGCTATTTGAAACATGGTCCATTTGATTGATTTTGTCTTGTTAGTGGGGTTCTAGAATTATATTTATCTATTCCAGACCTAGGCATACGATCGTCTTGCAAGCTTAAATATTACGCTTGAGCTGACGGCTGACAGCTTATTTTTCAAAACCCATGTTTTCGCTGCGCTGTGTTATTTTCAGTAGAGGGCGTCTCTGAAATGTCCACACCGTGGTATGTAACATGTCTGTCTGTTTGTTCTCCTTGCCATAGGCGCTGCATGCTATTAATTTTTAAGAGATATATTTCATTTGATAATGTGCGAGTGGAACTATCAAAGTTGATCTTCATATCTCGCTCGTAGCATCAATAAAATATTATACTCAAGAGACCCACCAAGCAGGATTTGATCACTTGCACGTTTTAGAGAGATGGGGAGCACACATTCATTGTCAAATAATGTCATTCGCATGACTTGCAATATCATTCTCATATAGTAAAAACGAATTGAGTCCCAGGTCCGAGCCTTGAGAACCCCTGAACTGATTCATTGATAACTAAGCAATTGAACCTGATCCGTGTTCAGAAATACGTTTCACGCTAGAAAAAATTGAGATCACACTTCAGCAAGTCACGATGAAGGATTCGTCACTCAAGAGAATGTGTCTAAGCAGTGGAAAAACTAGATTGAAAAAAGAAGTCTTGGGAGCTCGTCCTTTGAAAAAGTTCACAAAACGAAAATAAAATAACAATACTTAATGTGACACCGAATTCGAGAAATATGAGGTAGAGATGTGAATAAGAAACACGGCGCTAACTTGTGATCCGATGTTTTTTAATCTCATCCCTGAATCTTTTTTTCTGCTAGAACTTTTTTTCGCGATACCAACCACAATACGTACTAGCCTAACCTACCACTTTAACTGTTAATCATGGAGTTTAGAAATATCACCTGTTTTAGATAAAAAGTGCAAAGTAATGAAACGTTGTACAGAAGTGCTACGCATCTCCAATTAACGCAGTATTGTTCTGAGCCATATCAACAGAGCCCGTGAAAATATTTTTTTTTTCATCTGCCGAGCTCAGCAATTAACCGAAATCGCTCAACAAACTCCTTAAATTATGGCTCTAGAAAAACATTTTCAAAACAAAAGTCGTAGCGTTTATCCAAAGATAACTAAATTTTCATCTACGTTAAGTAAAGTGCACGGATTAAGTTTTTTTCAGCCTTTATTAAAAATGCGCGAATTTAAAAAAAAACGTCATGATTCACGTGACTTCCGTCTATCGCCCGGCGTTTTTAGAGCCCTCAAATGTAAGTTCAAAAAGTTATCCACTTGTGCTAACGCACAAAGATCACTTGAACAGACTATCAGTGACTAGCAGACGTTAAGTGATGTTAGGATACCAGCGTCAACAGAAAAGAAAAAAAAATCTTCGACGAAAAAGCAGCCGCCAAACGCGGATGCGATACGAGACCTAAAGCAGCATTCGACGCAAAGCCGCCATATTTTTTCTTTTGACGGAAGAATAGCGGTGACATAGTTATGACAGATTGATATAACAAGCATGAAGAAAGTGATTCCAGGGGAACTCTTTTTAAAGGCACCTTTTTTATCGTCTTACGTGGGAGTGCTCTTCTAGGTACCTGCAAGCAATTCGGCACGATTTGCTGTGGTTACAAAAGCTCATTGCGTGAACTTTGTCTTCATTTAGAATATTATGTTTGTATCTACTCAGCTGATGGATATCATCAGCGCAATACGTAGAACAGAATGATTACAAAAGCTTTCATTTATAGCTAACTCTTAAATAATGTGAACGCAAAGAAGGAGATTAGCCTGTTGGAGTTTGTGGAGTCCAAAGTGCCTTCATTGAGCCTTAGCCTTTAACTAGACTTCATAACGATGCTCAAACATCCCTCTATCAGCACCTATGCACAACCTACAGCGAATCAGCCCACTTTCTGTCGTGTTTAACCACCTTCCTGGATTAATTCAGTGACCCACAAGCGCTATTTCAGATTTCAGTCTTTCTTTCCAGCGTTGTCGTCGCTTCAGTGTATGCACGGTCTTTATAGCAATACCATACAGAAAAATTATAATGGATTAAAGTCTGCAGGCCTAGTGGGCAAGTCTACAAGTCAAAGACGGCTGATCCCTCTCTCAAAAAATTCTCGTTCTAGCCAAGTTCGAGTTCACCCACAACCACAGCTCTGTGGTCTTGCTAACACCAGATATTCCAAAGGTGCCCTAAGGAAGGCTGCAGTGAAGGCAATCAGGGGACCGTTTGTTATTTCTCTGACGTTGCGTTCTCTGGTGAGGGTCACGTCAAAAAAGCCGCCCGCATCTTCTCACGGGGGGAACTCGAGTAAATGCGTCACAGAATGGTGAGGGTATCGCGAATGCGAGGGTATCGCGTGAAGTGAGGGTATCGCTTGAATGGTTAAGGAACGCTCGATTGTTATTTCGTCTTTGTTATTCCTATTTATTGAATGAAGAAGAAGCGTTGCCGTGAAGGAGCGGTGGAACGCTGATGTTGGATTGTGCCCCACTACTCGTTAGATGTACTCTTTTTTTCATTGCGTCTACGGCCTTGACTGAATCCGAACGCGTGATGCAGTGCCTACATGTACGGGGTGGCCAGTGAACAGTTGTGAAGTGCGAGCAGTCAGTTTTTTACAAGCAGACGCTGCCTGCGCCGGCCTTGTGAGGCGAAAGAGGGGTAGTTGACACGAGGCGCAAGCGTGCATAGGAGACGGAAGACGCGAGCATGCGCAGTGGGGGAGTTCACGGCGTTGCCGATGCTGGATCCGCGACATCGTGCGACTAACGAATGCTGCACATTTAAAGTACCGTACCAGTAATTTCGCTTTCGTAAATGGCACACCAAACAGTGAAATACCACTGCACCTTTTGTCATGACTGAAACAGCGATTGGGAAACTGTGGTGCTCCAGTAATCGCCGTTGTGATCGATGACTTGGGCAATGCGTGAAAAGTGGGATTCGTTATGTTATTCAGGAAGCTGGAGTTATCTTCTGCAAGTATCAATATGCAGCTGCAGAACTCAATACGCGTTAGATGTCTTTCAGCTGCTGATGCAGGCGAACATGATAAGGGTGAAGTGCTTCGTTATTAAGTATACGCCAAACACTACTGCTCAAAATGCCAGTTTCCGCACTCACGTAACGCACGCTTGCATCGGGGATGGGCTGCCATAAAAGCAAGAGTGTCTGTCGTCAGAGACCTATTGACATCTTTTCTGTGCTAACCGGCTTTCTGAACGTGATGGTCACCTTGAGAATCTCATATTTTCGCACTAATGTCGAACGGTTTACGCGAATGCTAAGGTGCCGGCTGCAAAATATTCCTGCCACTTCTCTTCTGCTTTTGCTTGCTCGGCCGAGGGTAAGACTTATAGCCCCACATTCTTCATAAGTAATAGCCATGGTTGCAGAGCCTGATTGTCCCTTGTCGAAGCGTGCCGAAAAAATAACCTCGCACCGCATATTACCGTCAAGCTTTTTATTTTCTTCCTTCATCAAAATATCGCCCTCACTTCATTCGTCGTGTTTTTAATTACACCCCCCCACCCAAAAGAACGCCAATGATGCGCCAAAAGCTACCTCCGGCGTCGTGTCGCAATCGCACGTAAAGACCACTTTTTGTTTTTTTTTGTTTTTAGTAATACCGTTGTACCATCACCCAATGTCCATCCTAGTCAGCGATTGCCTGTTAAAACGACTTTCGTGTGTGGGCAGTCTTTGACAATTCCTTGAGCTCACGTTTGAGGCCATATACAACGGCACGCCGTAGGTGGCAAGTACGTGGTATCTTTTTTTTTATTTCGCGAAATTTTGACAAACGCCATAAAAATATGCAGCACAGTTATCTTATGACATATTGAAAACTTCATTCATTCTGGGTACCAGCTAGAAGATTTGTAAAGAAAATTTTTCTCTAATATCACTAATTAAAAAGCTGATGCAAAAAATTTTGTGGATTACCGAGCTCGGCAATTTAGAAAAAGAAAGGCATTGTAACGTGCTCTATATGGCTGATAACAATATTACACTAGTTCTAAACGAGTAGCGCCTGTGTTAAATTTTTTATTGCTTGGTGCTTTTGAGCACCAAGCAATAATGATACAATTAGTGATAGTTAATGATACAAATAATGATACCATGATACAGGGTGAAACACCCTGTATCAATAGTCCAAAAATGGACGTCTTTGGCATTCCTACATAAAATGAAGTCATGTTTGCTGATGCCCATGCTTTATCATCGTTTCTTTATTATAAATGAATTCAGTGTCGTATATCATGCTGCATAGCAATGTCAGCAACCTTCATTTCTAATAGTTAAGCTAAAACTACCCCGAATGCTTGAAAGCGACTTGGTTTTTTTCACCTATGACATCTTCACAAAAAGTTATTGATAATGCTAATAAACGTGAACCACCTAAACATCCCGATCTCTGGGATCACAGGCTGAATAAGCATACACAGCGTGTTACCACTGCAGGTCACATCTTGGACTATCTACCTATCACTTCAGGTGTTTCCCCAGAGTGGTGTCTTGGATCTGTTCCTTTTTTTTATATATTAGTGACACCAACACTGTCGTTCTACATGAAGTATAAATAACGCCATTCACAAACTACTGTGTTCTGTTCCATACAATTAAGTCTGGGTAAAATTAGAGAGTACAATATTTGAGCTTGAATAACATAACTGGGATGGGGGAGAGATATAGATGTAATTAACGGCAAAACTGACTTTTTTCACGTATTGCATGAAGATATCTCCTTCGATTACATGTAAAAAATGAAATCTTTTCAATTAAAAACTATTAAAAATTATAAATACCACGGCTTAACATTCAGTTACAAACTATTGGAACATTCACATTCACATTGGAGTGGGCAAGGTGGCAGCGCGTCTGCAATTATGCGCTACAAGCCTTTTCTGTTTCTTATACAGATCCTGACCCTTGGTTGGATCACGCATGCGTCAACAGAGCACCATATCTGCTCATTTTTTGACCTCAGCCATGGTAATCATCGCATTGACAGCGCCGTAAAGATGAACGAAAATTCCTGCTGTTTTACGGAGCCACCTTCACTGGAAACGCCCATCCTAATTGCTGACTTCCATGTCACCTTCCGGGAAGCGTCATCGACGGAGAACCTTATAAATTCGCCGGCTTGGTCCTGCAGCTCCAGTGGGCAAGGTGGCAGCGCGTCCGCAACTATGCGCTACAAGCCTTTTCTGGTTTTTATACAGATCCTGACCCTTGGTTGGATCACGCATGCGTCAACGGAGGGCCATATCTGCTCAATGTTTGACCTCAGCCATGGTAATCATCGCATGGACAGCGCCGTAAAGATGAACGAAAATTCCTGCTGTTTTACGGAGCCACCTTCACTGGAACCGCCCATCCTACCGGCTGACTTCCACGTCACCTTCCGGGGAGCGTCATCGACGGAGAACCTTATAAATTTGCCGGCTTGGTCCTGCAGCTCCAGTGGGCAAGGTGGCAGCGCGTCTGCAACTGTGCGCTACAAACATTTTCTGTTTCTTTTACAGGTTAGTTATTTACCTGGAGATAAATCATTTAAAAGTATTATTGTTTTTTTCTCGTGCTGCTACCTTGCCCACAATGTCTAGAGCGTATTGTTGAGATTTGCCTGCACTTACTGGATTTATTATCCCTCTGTGGTGACGTTGAGTCGAATCCTGGACCCAAGGGATCTCGTGAGTCTGTGCGTGGCAAAGAATCATCATCAGAAAACTTAAGTGATCGCAGCCTACTTCTAGAGGTACTCGCGGGCCAAAAAGAGTTGATGAAGCGAATGGACAAAATTTGACAGTTCGCAGAAAGACATAACAAACACGTTAGCTCTATTTAAAGATCGACTAGAATCATTGGAATGCGGTTTAGAAAATCTATCAGTATGCCAAACCAAGGTTGCTGCTGTTGAGTTGCACGTAAGCACGATGAAAAGCGCCATTACTTCCATAGCAGAAAAAGTAGATGACCTTGAAAATCGAAGTCGGAGGAACAACATAATCATTCATGGTGTCTCTGAACCTCAAGATGAAACACTGCCATCGCTTACTTCACGCATAACTGATGACTTCTTTAAGGGCAAGTTAGACTTACCAGTAACCGGAATCGAAGGATGCCATCGGCTTGGCTCAAAGCGACCTAATAAAACATGACCTGTAATTGTCAAATTAATAGATTATCACGAAAAACTGGAAATTTTGAGGAACTGTGTGAAACTTAATAACTCGGGCTTTTGTGTAACTGAGGACTTTTCACAAAAGGTGCGTCAGGCCAGGAAGAATCTATGGGACAGCACAGTTGTAAACAGGGAACGAAATGAACGTGTTAAACTACTCTTCGATAAGGTGTCTGTGAATGGAAAGCTGTTCGTTTGGGACGAGGCCAAGAATGATATGGTTGCCCTTCCCAGGTACGTGCCGAAGTGACAGGAAAGCCCGCGTTCATTGAAACTGTTAAATGTGAATTGCCGTAGCATTCTTAACGAAGAGCTCGATCTTGAACACCTTATAGCACTTCATGATCCCGACGTAGTCGCACTCACAGAAACATGGCTTCATGACGGTGTCTATGACAGCGAAATCGCGCCTTCGGGGTTCAACGTGTACAGAAGGGATCGTGTTTCCAGAGGGGGCGGAGTTGCGTTGCTGGTTAAAAATATTTACAGGATAGCACGCATGCCTGATGCGCCTGGCGTTGAGGCTTTATTTTGTACGCTTATTGATAGATCAGAAAGCCTTGTTATTGGAGTTGTGTATAGGCCCCCTGCCTCAATCCCTGAAGTTTTAGAACTATTACAGCTATATATTTCGTCTAAAACAAATCAAACTACCAAGCTTATTTTATGTGGAGACTTCAACCTTCCAGGCATCAACTGGTCTTCGTTTAGCGCAGGAAGTTCTGATCCCATTACAATGAAGCGCTTATTGACATTGTCTTCCGTTTTGATTTAACGCAACTAGTTAGTGATTGCACTCGTGTGCAAGATAACGGTAAATCTATTCTTGATCTTGTCTTTGTGAATGGTAATATTTCCGGAAAAATTGACTGCGAAGTGGTTACAGGTATTTCAGATCACATGGCAGTCTTGATTGAGCTTCACTCGCTGAAGTACAAAAATGATGTTAATTACACACGTGTGCCAGTATTTCATTTTTCCGACGATGCATCCATCATAGACAGACTGGAGATAGCCTACGATGAACTTTGCGAAAGTGTTAATCTGGGTTTGAGTGATGTTAACGCTCTGTGATTAAAGTATAAGAACACTGCGCATGCGTGCATACAGCCTTTTATTCCTTTCAAGAAAAAGAAGGTACATATGTCGAAACCCTGGATTACACGAGATATAATTCACATTAAGAGAAAAAAAATATACATCTTCGGAAATCACTAAAAAAGCACACGAGTATCACAACACGTTCTCTGATCCGTGATCTGTCTCGACAACTAAAAGATAAGATGAAGATCGAACAACGCAGTTTTTACGATGTAAAGTTAACTCACATGATGGAGGAATCAACGTCTCATTTTTGGCATTTTATAAGGTCAAACTCTTCCAATAGAGACACGTTTGTTATAAATAACGTTTGCACATCAGATGAAACAGAAATAGCCAATGCATTTAACGAACACTTCGCATCTGTTTTTACTTGTGATGACAAAACCACCCCCACTTTTAGCAAGTTTAAAGACCCGCCTCCCATTGAAAATCTGGAAGTCACAGAAGCTGGCGTATTTGAATTATTACTGAATTTGAATTTAAGAAAATCTTGTGGCCCATATGACTTACCAAATGCCATTTTAAAGAGATATGCTGAATGGTCGTCAAAATTTTTGACAATTAATTTTAATGAATTGTTATCCAGAGGTGTCCTGCCTGAGGATTGGAAATTCTCTAAAATTAAGCCTTTATTCAAACATGGAGATAAACAGTTGCTTTGTAATTATCGCCCAATAGCTTTGACTTGCACATGCTGCAAGTTATTGGAACACATAATACATAAACACATTTCCTGCTTTTTGGAGTCGCACTCAGTACTTTCACCAGCTCAGCATGGTTTTAGGCGTGGGTTTTCCACAGTAACACAATTGGTTGAAATTGTCCATGACTTCGCACTAGCTATGAATAACCAGTCACAGATAGATGCTGTTTTTTTAGACTTCGCGAAGGCCTTCGACAAAATCTCTCATTCCAGACTACTTATGGAACTTTGGGCAGTATTAAAAAACCTACAGCTTTGTCAATGGATGCAAACATACCTGGGATCTCGTAAACAGTATGTTGTTTTTAATGAACATTTCTCACAAAAGCTGCCTGTAGATTCGGGTGTCCTTCAGGGATCAGTTTTAGGACTGTTATTGTTACCTCTTTTTATAAATGACATGGTGGATGACTGTGGCGTTAAAATAAGACTATATGCAGACGATTGTGTTTTGTATAGTGAGATAAATTCAACTTCGGATCAAAATGCCCTGAATTTTGAATTAGATAAAGTGATGCGTAGGTGCAGGACGTGGCAGATGGCTGTAAATTACGACAAATGCGCTGTAATGACCATAAGTAACAAGAAAAATCCTCTCTTATATACATATACAGTTGATCGTAAATCATTAAATCGTGTCATTGAGTTCAAATACCTAGGTCTTATTATAACTGATAGCATTCACTGGGATAGTCATATCACAGCTACTTCTAATAAGGCATTGTCTAAACTTCATTTTTTAAGGAGGTCTCTCAAGAGGGCATCTACCATCTGTTAGCTCGCCACTTTCAAAGCATTATTCTTGCCAATTTTAGAATATGCAAATATTATTTGGGACTCGTTTACACAGACGAACACACGTAAGTTGGATAGAATTCAGAGTAAGGCTGTACGATTTATTTTTAACAGTTACGGTCCATCATCTATTACTCAGTTACCTCGCCAAGCAGACTCAAAAAGCATTACAGTTAGAAATAAAATCGCTCGCCTAAAGTTCGTGTTTAAAATTGTCAAGGGTAAGTTACAGAGCCGAACGTGTGACTACATTTCTTTTTCCAGCGGTTATTCTACAAGGCTACGACATCCATACTAATTAGTGCCATTTAAATGCAAGAACAATGTTTTTAAATATTCTTTTTTTCGCCGAACTGTAACAGAATGGAATGAACTCGATAAAAATGTAGTAACGGTAGTTGACTGTGATACATTTCAGGCTATCCTTCAATTGTAGCCCTGATGTATTTTGTATTATGAAAGGCTTGTCTGCATTTTCAGTTGAATTTTGTATTGTCTGAATTTGTTGTATTTGTTAAGAAACCTTGTTATATGTTTTGTACCACCCTGCTAGAGCCCCTATCATTGGGGTTAGCAGTATTGGAAATAAATAATAATAATAAAACACATGCTCTGAAGCATTCCGCAAAGTACCTTATGAGTGACACAAACTTCCTCTTCAACGTGAAATTATTCACCTTTCTAAATGACATCCGCCCAAAAGTACAATGTGGCAGTGACCCATAGGATCCGTATACTATAGTCAGTATCAACCAACTTGAGAGAATAAAACAAAATTAGTCTGTTTTATTTATTCTAAGTACAAATCTTTGATACCCCGTCGCAATGCTGGCTGAAGACTTAAAGACATTACTTTTACTTAACTATGCAGACAAAAGCATCGCTCGGATTATATACATAAAATATTTAACGATAGATTGACCCTCAGCCCTACATTTATGTAAGCCTTCTTTCCGGAAGGCAAACACGGTATTATGGCTCCGATGTGCTATTAACTATACATGCTAGTATATGCTCATACAAGTTTACATTTTTCCTTGGACCATTCAGAATCTAATTCTCTGCCCCTCATTGTAGAACCTAAGATGGTCTTGTTGATATATACCTTACTGCAATATGTTATGTGCATTCTCTTGTAATAATGTGGCGTTCGTTTGACTTTGTATATGTATACGAGTGTTTGTAGAAGATTTCCTTATACCTATATACGTGTAATGTTACGGGCAAATATGTGTGCTTCTTCTGCAAGGTCCACAATGTAGTATGTAGTAGTTACTAAATAAAAAAAATTAAAACTAACAAAAAATAAGCATGCGTAAGTGTATTGTCTGGACTGAGTATCTTTGTATAGGCACGATTGAAAACTCATGCTCTTCTAAAGCTCTTCTAAATTTCTTATGCATCATTTGTATCGACTATACAATCTTGACTTGCATATCCTTTGATACGTTTTCACGCAATTTGCATATTATTGTGCTTCTTTTACAGTCGCATGAAGGCGGCACGCCTAGCTGGAAGCCATTAGCAGAACGCGTTCACCACAACCCGCTGAGCATCGATGCTGGTGAGCTTTGTGCAAATATTTGTTACATGAACACCTCTAATCGCAAAATGTGAGTGTTTAAGCGGTATGTGGTATATTGACCATAGGTGTGCAAAACATGTCTCGCTCATTCAGGCTAGCTTATAAAATATTGTTTGCGCTTACGGCTTATTTCAATTCCGGCTCACGAAAACTTTCTTTAACCGGACTCGCTTGGACTCAAATTATCCAAAAAAAGCCATTCTATCGCACTCGCTCAGAGAATCGCGGATTGACCAAAGTCAGAGTAAGTTCATGTGGGTCGGCTCACGAGCCTATTAGCCCATAGAACTAGCTTTCTCGGTCCTGGTTTCAATGCACTTTAACACCGATCTCTCACGTAATCAGTAGTCTTCTTGGCGTCTTTTGCTATAGTACCTTCGAATACATGCTATAAGTGTTTGCGAACCAGAGAGGGCATTTTTTGAAAGAGATGATGACATAAGGTATGCCTCCGTGGAAGACTCGGCAGATATAGAGAAAAAAGGCTGTTCACGTGCCTTCTTACGTAATTAGCGCATCTGGTCAACAGAAATTGAAATGTTGTGTGAAAGGCACTGCTTTCGAATACGTGCCAATAAAGTGGAATGTAAGCGTAATTATAAACATTTCGCCCAAAATATGTTTGGCTAGGTGAAGATTTAGGAGATTTAAGGGCTCCAGTGAAGCTTGTAGTGAGCGCTACGTGATTGATTGGGTTCCATCCTCAAGGGTTGACTGCGTTGGGCGTAGAAGAATCTTCCCGTCTTCGCACATGAGGCTTTAAGTGAAGAGCCACTCTAGGGCGAAAGAATATGTCTCAGCACGAACGAACTGTATCGCCTGCTAGAGTATTGCCTCAAGGGAACATACTTCTGTGTCAACAGGAACTTATAAACAAAAAGCCAGCAGGACCACAATAGGGGTGGTGATCTCCGATACAGCTGCAAACCTCACAATGTGGAACATGGAAGACATGACACTACTCCCCTTTATGTACAGACTGAAAGTCTTTTTGAGGTACGTGGACGATAGATTCTGTGTCATAAAGATGTCAGCCGTAAGCAGCTTCATATATCTGAACTCCGGCGACCAGGTGATAGAGTTGGCGGTGGAGCTAAAGCGAAACGAGACGTTACCTTTCTCGATATTACAGTCGCACATCATGGCAAACGCATTACCTTCTCGGTGTGCAGGAAGCCAACATACGACGGCAATATTTCGCATTTCGCGTCCTGTCATCTGACTGCCAACAATGTTTTGGTGTTTTCGATGCCTCTTTCACGTGCAACAAATATAAACACATATTAAGCAGAAAAAAAGAGAGAGATTCATCACCGGGCCACTTAGGAATGGAGACACGGAAGCATTACTCAATCAAGCGTCACGTCATGTCTCGAAAGGACCACGACTGAACCGTGGAAAGGCTTCTAAAAGAAACACATTACGCGACTTTCCTCCCTTCGTGGTCGCCCCATCACGTACAGCAGAATCTAAGAAGCCAGCCCAGCGCATCATCATCTCATATGTGACGGGCTTCAGTAAAGAACTCTCGAGCATTCTCTGAAAAGCTGAGGTTTTCGTCATTCACAAGCCGCCGTCGACGCCTATCCGCTTGCTACCACGGCCAAAGGATCGGCTTTTTGAAAAGCAACTCCAAGCCGTAGTCTACAAGGAGTTGTGTCCGGAGTATCCAGCCAGGTACATAAGTGAGAGCAAGTGTTTCTCAAAAAGAACATGCCAACATAGCGACGTCAGCACTACGGAAGTGCAACGCAACGCCCTTGAAGAGCACTGTGAGAACAGTGCCCCGCAAGAACGCTGCGGTTGACGGCGCTTCTGTTCAAAATATAGAGATGTATCTCAGAAAGACGCTTTTTCTTGAGTCCTGGCCGAATCAGAACACAAGTGCAAGTGTGAACCGGTCCCTATAAGGAAATGCTTCCAGTATATGTTGACGGCCTCCGTAACGTTAGGAAAAGGGCAAGCCAGAATCGTGATGGAAAAACATAGGAATAATCTTCCTTGACCAACACAGTATCGATGTGAATCCAGGTGAGGCTGATAGTAATGCTGAAGATGAGTAGATAGGGCCATCTGTCGGCAAAGAAAACTGGCACTTACGCAGACCCACTCACTAGTTATATTTTGTGCGTTCCACTCACTCGGGCTCGGAAAATAACCTAAACTCACTCACACGAAACAATTCCTAAAGCTGGTTGTCTAGCACTCATACTCACAAAAACATTACTCACCCAGAATCAATCATACTCAAATTGCCAGGTCAATTTTTGTCTGAGAGAGTCGACACACGATTGAGTTCACTGAAATAGGCTGGCGACCCACGCCAGATTTTTTTTTTCATATAGAGTTTGCAAAGCAGCATCACTTGCGGCCAGTTCGCCAGGGAAAAGAAGAGCGTCCCGTTGCTTATGGTGGGCACGAGCTAGTGAGAATACGTATATTTGTTTTAGTATTAAGCCACAGGAGCGATCAAACAGACGGCTGTATCAAGATACCAGCGTATTTAACTTCACGGCGAAATTTTTAGGCCTAAAATACAGCGCAAACGCAAAGTTAAGACACAAAGTAAAAAATAAATAAAAAAACGTTGTACACAAGCGCTGACAATTGACTGCTTTATAATTTCACACCCGAATGCATAAACAAGCCCGAGCCAGCCTCCCCGCACATCAGCGCACAACAATAGCTCTAAAGTAAAAAGATATCACAAGGATGATAGCGTATCAGACACGGGAAGACAAGAAGCTGTAATTTTAGCCTCACGATTATTTACCTCCGATTCGACGCCAGCAGGCAGGGCGGGCCATGGCCTTACGTGCCGCTGCCACTTCCTTGGGTCCCCAATTTCAAATCACTTCAGTCCTCTACGGCGTTGAAATGCGCGCCTCGCACTTGAAATTTCACATATAAGACGTCGTCGCCCACGCTTGCACGCTTATCTATTTAATGAAAGTTCTTTAGCTCCTGCACTCGACTGTGAAGTCTGCGATAAAGCAGTGGCCAAGTCTTTGAAAGGAACAAATAAATACCTAGAAAAGCCAAAGCAAGGACTAGCTTAAGTAACAACTGTGGAACTTTGCACTGGTCGTGTGCATACCAGTGCGTTCGTTTCGTGTGTCTTTCCTTCGCTGTCAGCAGAACACAATAGGTTGTTTAGATTCTTGCTGTTCCTCTAGTGACATTCCAATTTCCCGCTATCGTATTCATTGCGTCAACCTTGAGGCGAAACTGTGACTTTTGTATGCTGTCAATTTTACCTCTGATGGCACAGCCATAAACTCTGCCAGAGACTTTTTTTCTATGGTATCAAGTGTGTGTTTTTCTTTACTTCATCATCCTTTTTACATGCACATTTTAACAATATTTCTAATCGTTGGTGAGAAAAATTATTAAAAATTTGAAAGGTTTGTTTACAAGCGTCCATGTGATGCGCGAAGAAACTACATATATGGAATGTTTGTGTCACAAAAAATTTTATTTGTAAGTAGTACCTTGCGTGCCATCTTCACTATCCCCGTCTTTGCCTTCTTTATGGTTTCAATATGTCACTGTACAAACCAACCTGGACCCAGCATTTAAATGAACACTACCTGATCTAGTGGAAGAACAAGTATATGAATCTCGGGCATGTCATACAAGAAGAAATAAAAATAGTCAGCAGCCATGGCGAGCTAAGAAAATAGAACAGCCATTTAGATATAATGTGCTATATTGTTAAAAGCCATGATCAACATCAATCAACCAATCTTTATCTTTCCTTTTTCATAAAAGGATGGAGCGGCCGCAAAAAGCTAGTGTGAGAAGTAGCTTGACGAGGCGAACGCCCCTGAATTGACAGCTTTGGAAAACACACCAAAAAATCACAGAGTCATCAATGGCACAAAATAAACAGAAATAGCAGTACTGTACGCGGAGATGATCGCGAATGACCCACAAAAATACCAAAAAATTAACACCACCAAGAAACGCTGATACCTACAATCAAAACGTCCTCTCAGATGAGACAGTTCATGGTCAAATTCTTTTCAAAAGTGCACATCAACACAAATAATAACAATATGAGGATCGCACACAATTAGAAATAACATAGTCAGGCGGTAGAAAATACGCTTAGTAAACGGTTGTTTGGTGGGCGGCATATATCAAATTTCAGAAATCATACAGTCAGGCGACAAAAATACACTTTGCAAACGGTTATTTGGCAGGCGATATAATCAATAGCGTTATCTGAAAATTCATTCAATAGATGCGGCAGTGTATAAGTTATCGATTGAGAAGCATAGTTATTACGCGGCGTTGGAACAGACCATGTTTCTGGGAAACGTGTATCGTGCCAGTGAGACTTCTTTTATAGCATCGATAGGTCATTATAAAATGAGTTATTCTTCTAATTTGCCACGCAGTAAGAGAGCGTCAAACGGTAGTTGTAAAGATGATTTACGGTCATTACTCGGTACTGATCAAACAATTTCTTGGTGTGATAATAATGAGAAGCATTTGCTACCACTCTCATTGCCCTTTTCGGTAAAAGTAACAACTTGTTAATATTCTTTTTTTGTTGTTATTTCCCAAAGTAGGTGCGCGTAACCAAGCTAGGGGTTCTCCCTTAAAGCGATGAAAGTGACTGTTTGATGTAGCGCTTGCGCTGCTCCTGCTCTGCAACTTAGGCGGAAGAAATGTGTGTACTGTATGTACATTTTGTACATATATTCATTTTTTTTCCTTTCAGTTACTGTCCCCCCATGACAATGTATCCTGTAAGAGAAGAACCATCTATGCTACCGTTCTTTTTGTGAAAAGACTGCTTTAAACAAAGAAACGCACTGGGCAGTCCAAGGACGAGTAATCGAGAAGTAGCACTGATGTTACTAAAGATGGCTCACGAAGCGCATCATATTTAATGTATCTGTAGTACTGTTCTCTGTTCAGTTTATGAATGCAACAAAGGAATGCAATGAATACATAAAGGTTGACAATATCACTAGCACGGTTGGAAACATGAATTATTGGTAGGATTGAATGAATGAAAGAACATCGCAACAGGCAGTGACTAGAGCTACCTTTGAATGAGGTGGTGAATGCGGGAATAGTGCCCTACAAATAGCATCAGGAACAGTGGACAATGAATGTCAGAACAGTACGTTAGCAACAATAAATTTGTGCGTTTGCCCAGTATCAGACGTAAAGAATGGCGGAGCGACTTATCTTCTGTGTTAAATACTATTTAACAGCAACTTCGGTGTACCTAAGGTCAAATTCTTGTTTTAGCAACCAACCGCTACAATCTTTTTGCCTATTTTTTTTCCTTACGAAGACAAGGTAAGTAACCTAAACGGTAACATTTTGAGAAGAAAAAATCGTACGAAGATGCCAGACGAATTATTGATTGTCACCCGGCCATTCACAAAACGACCGAGGCATTGACCAGAAGTAACAGATGTCGTTTTTTAGTACCATTCACGGTATGGATCACTTTAAGCTGAAGAGCAATATGTCCACCGACAACAATTACTACGCTTCGTACGACCGTAAGGCCTCCTCAACGGCAACCATATTTTTTTTTTCTTGAAAAGTGTAGGTGACAGCAAACAAAGATCTCCATAAAACGTTTGTGCAGAAGCATGGCACATCGTCATTTATTTTAGTTCCTACATAGCATCGAATCAAATAAAAGAGAGAGATGTCAAAGTTAAGCCCAGGAAGAAAAAAATACCTCTCACGTAGTCTCCACGATGGCAACACGTCACCACGTCACACATATGGGAGCATGAACCATTTTTAGAACGTGCTATTTTCACCGCCCGGGTCGGGAACGTCTTCATTGTGTATTGTTCGGATCTCCCCACCATCGCTCCCATGTTCGGCGGCAGTGGCTTGCACGTGTATACAAAGCGACTCCGCTCTTTTACCCAGCCTTATTCACCGACAAAGGCTCACTTCATATACATTTTCATCACAATTACTCAGCGCCCTTGAGCTCTTGGTAAGTAAGGTGAGTTGGAAAATGTTTTGAAGAAATTGCAAGCCGTGCAGTTCGAAGAACTGAATGCTTCTGCGCAAACCACTGAACCTGAAAATTGGAGGCTTAGATAATTTGTAGCGATACTTCGTTGCTAAGTGTGACCAATTGATGATTGGTCTTGTGCGCCACTGTGCTGTCCCTTTTTTAGCTGAATGTGTACCTGCTGCCATATTATCATCTAAACTTTGCAGACTAATGCAGTGAATTCGATTCACTACAACTCAATGTTTGCAACTCTCCGGAGTTGATACCACCACTGCTTAACGCTTTATTTGTTTGTAGCATGTTGTAATATGTTGTATAGATAAACATAACAGCTAGATTTGAAGCGAAGATGCCGCGAAGTATGCATAGCAATCACAAGACACCAAGTAGCGCTTACTAAAGCTCCGGTCTACCTTCACTTTAGTTGTTAAGACTACTGCAGACTGCGATAGCCAACGTGGCACAAACCGTAGCATCACAAAGTCTGTCCCGTTAAGTGCCACAAGCTTTGTGTTATGTGTACACTGCTTTAATTAGCCAACCAGGCTACATAAATAAACACGCACTAGCAAACCTTTGTGGTGGATATATAAAGTATAGAGTCATCTATCTCGTTCTGTATGGTACGACGTGTGCGTGCTTGACAACATATTCCTTGGAGCAGGGACGCGTACCTCTAGACACAATTGTGTGCTTCACCTCCTTACAAACGCGATGACCGAGAGCGAATCATGCTGAACATTTGATCTCAATGAACTAAAGCTGCAGATAGGGTTGAAGGTGTGCGAACTACATTAAGAACTACGATGCTCGAAGACAGCAGTGCATTCTGTATAAATAAATGAGATACGTGGTTATATTGAGCTCAGTAGTGTTAACGCTATAGACTCTTCATTCAAAGGTGGAGCGGTGTTTTGAGAACTCAAAGTAATTAATAATAATTTGAATGCTAAGTTGCAGGCACCGCTTTCTCGTAGACCTGCCATGTGAAGCCTGCTCGAGAATAAAAACATCGCCAACCTTACTCATTGACGCAGCGCCCAGTGTGGCCAACATAGCTATTCCCGTCCGATAGGGCCGTTCTTGAAGTGCGCCACTTAAGTGGTTAATGAAATTCCCCTGTGGGACGAGAATAGCTATGTTGGCCACACTGGGCGCTGCTTCAATAATCCAGCGAGGAAACACGCTCTCACGGTAAAGAAGAAGGACGGTGGGCATCTTAGCGCTCATGTTACAGCTTGTGGATGCACACCAAAACTTCGCGCAGGAAGAAGTACAAACAAGTTACCACGGGAGATTTTGGAGGCATATTACATAAAGGAAAGGTGTAACAAGTGTGTTAGCGAAACGTCACTAAACCTTTATGAGACGGAAACACGTTATCTGAAGAGCATGTGTCCGATAGTGTGAATATGTAAGAGAAGGGCTGTTCAGGCTCGACATGTGTCGAAGAATAGTGGGTGTATAATAGCCTGTTTCCTCAAGAAATAAACAGTTGTGAGTGAGCACCCGTGGTGTCTATATTTGTTTCTTTCTGTGTGTGGTTGTTCTTCCGGCGCGACGTTGAATATTTATTCAAGACACTTGTCTAAGACAAGGCTGTGGCAAGTCCACCTGTTCAAGAAGTTTTCATTTCTCGTTTTCGCCTGGCACTTATTTTTGAAAGGAACACTTAAGCCGAAAACACTTTTTCTTTTATTAGAACACTACACTTTCATAATCTCAATATCACTGCGCTCGCCGCGAGAAGATGCTGGGTAAGCGAGAGGACGCGCTAAAAGTAAATAGCAATGGCGAATACACTTCGACGTTTGTGCATCAAACGTCGTGACATCATAAATTTTAATGGTGTTCATCAAGGCTAACGTACCTCCTCTTATGTAAAAAGAAAACACAATGTCTGCTAATGAGGCCAGAGAACTAACATACGAAGTTTCGAAAAATTTCAGTGAGCCAGTGTTGGTAAAATAGGAAAATTACACCTAGAAATTAGTGGTTTCACGCATGCGGATTTCGTCGACGCATTTAAAAATGGTACTTTGGCCTTGATTTTTGTGCTCTGATGAAGAACTCTTAACAGAAACATTATTGACATAAGAATTCTCAGCAATTATTTTTTCTCGACCTAAACCAATTGATTGTCTCACTTTAGTGTCTCAATTACAATGAAGTACGCACGGCCTCAAGCTCCTGTTTAGATGTTTCTTTCACGAGACAATAAATTTAAACAATTGATTAGTTTAGATTTATAAGTTGTAGTCAGAGAAGTCTAATATCGCTAATGCCACCGTGATATGCTCATTATTAGAGACGATAATTAGGGAGTTCATTTCAAACATGTTAACTCGAACGCTCTGACGCGTGGCCTTGGCTCGCTTGAACTCAGGTCAGCGCCATCAAGCGTTGAAAACGATATGGTTGCTACAGCAAACGATAGATAGAGCGCATGTCGGTTTCATTAGTAAATTTTTATTTCCAGTCTACCTGACCGGCGGGTCGAATGCCTTAAATTGTACTCCCGGTTTTGCCCCGTTTTGCTCATGGCTACGTTACCGCCCGCGCCCACGGCATTCGTTGCCGTATGCCTATTTCGGCAATGAACCATTGCGTGGCGTCGAAGCCGACATCTTGGCTCCGTACGCCACGAATTTCATAATGCGTTTGTCGTATTTTGCCGACATTGTCTCAATGATATTTGCTTTAACTTCGTATGTGAAGTCTATGACCCCGACAGGTTACGACGTAGTTCATCTTTGCTGATTAAGACCTACGTAGGAACCGATCCAGCAGACGTTAAGGAAATTATGACGTCACAGAATTGGGTGTGGGAATTTCAAGAGCATCTTCACTCTTCAGCCGCATTTGCTTTACGCATGGATTTTCGTTTCCCAAGCGCTGTCTCGTGGCAAGCGCAGCGTTTTAGCAATTGTGAAATAATACTTTAAAAATGCGCAAAAAACAGTTTCTCTTTTTTGTGGGTCTGGCGCTAGGGGGCGGAGCCACTCGTACGCCTCTCGAATTGCCTCTGCCAGTTTTTCATTTTCGCGGCTGAATAAGGACAACCACGGGATTCAAGACCATCACAGTTGTCGCCAGACGATCACCCGATTCATCTGATGCCAGGATATACCAGGTGGGCCTACTTTTTTTGAGCCGTGACACTTCTTTTAAATTCCTACAACAGCGTTGCTGGGGAAGATACCCTCAGAATGAACATGCGACGAAATATCATGATCATGAGCACACCTAGTCTGGCCAATGCGAAGGAATACAGCAACATCAAGGAAATTATGATCGATGACAAGAGCTACACTACAACCGCTTATGTAACAGCACCAGAAAACACATCCAAAGGCGTTATCCACGAAATGCCGAAGTATGATAATCAAGAAGACACAGAAAAAAGCTTGGTAAATCAGAGGAACCCGACGATTCTTCATGCACGACGTATGTACCTTATGGACTCAGTGGTCATTGTTTTCGAAGGGTTGTTTGTGCCGTATTTCGTATACTACCGTGGTGCCGAATATAGGTGCTTCTAATACAAGAAGCAATATAAAACATGCACTACTTATGGATGAATCGGACATCGGGCGGATGTCGGCCCACAACCTGACAGCGAGAAATGTCGTGGTTGTGGGGTGCTCAATCCAGCTGAAAACCACCAGTGTGACCCTAGGTGCAGCTTTTGAGGGAAAGGTCATCTTACAGGGGACAAAAAATGCAAAGAACGGTTTAGGACCCCGTACCTTTTCAAGAAAAGATGGTGGGAAAAGGAACAACGACAAGGCGATGAACAAAGAGAAATGAAGATTTTGACGAACACTATAGCAACACAGGCATGGAGAGAAGAGTATTCACCAGAAATTTCAATGGAGGAGAATGGCAACGCCGCCCAGGACAGAGGAGGACGACGCAGAAATCAATCTAGTTCTTTCTCGCGACTCGCCGAAAGGGAAAGAGAAGGGACTCAACACGAACCCAGATCCACATCCAGATCAAGGTCCACTCGTTAACACAGATCCAGGTCACGGCCAAATTCAAGACAAGGGCAACGACATCACCTCAAGGACAGTCCCACGAGGGTCCTGACGGCGGTCGGGGCAGTCGACAAACGGTGAGCTGGGTGGGCGAGGTATCAGGGGAGTCTCTCCGGTCTGAGAGCTTGCCTGAGGTTGTGGCAGAAGGATCCACCCTAGGTCAAAAGCTAAACCATATTAAGAAAATGCTAGAGCAACTCACCCTTAAAAACGTGAAACAGAGGGACGAAATATAACACCTAAAGGAACAGAACGCTAAACTCAGGCAAAATCAGCTGCGCGAGTCAACTAGCTCCATAGCAACGTGTAGTCGAATTATGACTCCTCACAGGAGTTAGGAGTGCATGCAACAAAACGAAGAGCAGAGGAAATATCTCCTGTAGAAAATGAAGACCTCTCAAAGCCCCTCGAAAAGAAAGTCGAGAATATGCTCGGAGAACTTACTAAGGTAATGCAACAACAATTCGCAGGATTGCAGCTGCAGCTCGTAGAAATAAAACAAAGAATACATAGCATAGAAAATAGACTAACGCTGGTGGAGAACACGCAAACAGATTTGAGGTCTGTAGGAGCAGGCCTGGTTAAAACTACCTTAAACCCTACAACCGGCCAACTACGACCGAAGTAATCTAAATTGCAGGGGAAGGGATTGTTCCTAGACATGGCACGACGTAATCAGTATGAAATTTGGCAGTGGAACTGTCGTGGGTATCGCCGGAAACGGGTTAACTTACAACAGTTTCTCAATAGAAAAGAGGCACCAGACGTCATCGCCTTGCAGGTAACTGGAGGAATGGCTAAATTGTCGAACTACAAATCCCATGGTGCCCCTGATGAAAAACATCCGTAACAACCCTCGTGCGAAGAAATCTCATGGTGATAGAACATGATACAGAAATCTGCGATGTCGATCTGTTCTTGTTGAGTTAGTTCCATCGCAAAAGAGGGGTCAAAGTCTATTCATATTAAATGTCTATAACAGCCCTAGACAAAAAACCAAATTTAGGTCACTTTTTAGAAAAATGATCAGCATTACTAAAAAGCAAGCATTGGTTATAGTAGGAGATTTCAACGCGTTGCATGCGGCATGGGGTTATGACAAAGAAACATCAAAGGTAGAACTCTCTGGATCGACGCTCAACAGGAGGGCCTTACGTTATTAACCGACCTCTTTTCACAACTAGAATTGGAAACAGCGTATCCAAAGACACGTCTCCTGACCTCACGTTTACTAAGAATATCATCGAACCTTAATGCTTTAAAGACAAGAGAAAATATGGGCAGTGACCACTATATAATTGAGACCACGTTTAAGGCAGGTCCGCGTATAAGAGGAGGCAAAGAATTAAGGATGGTTGAATGGGATGGATTTAGAAAAATCAGAAAGAACAAAGCATGCGATGTCATTGAAGACTTAGATGAGTGGCTAGGGAACCTTAAGCAAAATATTCAAAAGGCAACTTAGACCATACCAAAAACAGAAGGACTAGAAAGCACAGACAGTAAGCTCCTACATATGTGGGAGGCAAAAAAGAGCCCAGAAAAACGGTGGAAAACACAAAAACACAACAAACGCCTTAGAAAAAGGATAACCACTCTCAGTAAAGATATTGAGAAGTACGCGGAGCAACTATGCAGACAACAATGGGAGGAAAATGTGATGCGATGGAAAAACCAATGTCTCTGTAAAACATGGAACCTGTTAAGATGTCTGATAGACTCGGAAGCGAGCAAGACAGCACAACAACAAAACTTCATTAGACTTGTCCGTATATACAAAGGCACGGAGGAAGAGCTGATTGAAGAAATCAGACAGAGATACATTGGGGATACAACCAAAGAGCAATTAAGCTCGTACAGTGGTGAGGAAAATGATTCCCTAGACCGACCCATATTAGAGGCCGAGGTACGATCGGAACTAATGAAATTGAGCACAACATCCGCCCCGGGCCCCGATGGGATCACGAATAAAACGCTCCGAAATTTAGACGACAAATCTAACACAGCCCTCACCGAATATATGAACGAGTGTTGGGAAAAGGGCAAGATACCCAAGCAATGGAAAACGGCAACAATCATAATGATTCCCAAGCCAGGCAAGAAACTAGATCTTGATAATCTTAGGCCTATTTCCCTGACATCCTGCATAGGAAAGTTATTAGAGCATGTCATCCTAACTCGCCTGTCAAATTATATGGAAGACAATGAGCTCTTTCCTCATACGATGGTAGGCTTCAGAGCGAAACTGCCTACACAGGACATTATGCTTAAAAATAAACACCAAATAATTGATTCGGGTCTCAATACACACGACACAAAGGTCATAGTTGGTATAGACCTTAAAAAGGCATTCGATAATACATCACATAAAGCTATACTTGCCAATCTTCAAGCGTTAGGGGTAGGAAAAAGAGTATACGATTATATAAAAGACTTTTTAACTGACCGGACTGCAAGAATAATACTAGGCGAAGCAGAATCCCAAGAGTTTAGTCTGGGCAGAAGAGGGACGCCGCAAGGCTCAGTTCTACCCCCCTTTCTTTTTAACGGGGCCATGATAGGTCTCCCTACCAGACTGAAAAAAATTCCAGTGCGCAGCAAATTATGCGTCTACTTAAACGAATTGCAAACCAGCACTATGGTATGAAGGAAAATAATATGATAAGACCGGTACAAGCTTTTGTCATCAGTTGTATTGTATATGTGATTCCGTACCTCAGGCTGCAAGTGGCCGAGAGAAAAAAGATTGACAGTATCATTAGATGAGTTTTCAAACAGGTGATCGGACTTCCAATAACTACCTTTAATGATAAATTACTTCAATTAGGGCTTCACAACACATCAGAAGAGCTTATAGAAGCTCAAAGAATTGCGAAATATGAAAGACTAACACATAGTAAAACAGGTAGAGCCATACTAGAGGAACTGGGTATAAACTACGCAAATCAATTTGGCGCCAAAAAAATATCCCGTATGAAATCAGGAAATGCTTACCGATTCCAAAAAAAAACATGCACCCCGAATATCACAAAGCAAGGAGAGCTGAAAGAGCAAACAATATACATAACAACGTATAAGATTTACCGGACACAACATACGTAGACGCGGCCAAATACAAAGGAAATGACAACATGACTATGGCAGTAGTGGACTACATAGAAAATCATAAGGTCAGCGGCTCTGTGAGAATGAGCTTTACAGAAGAGGCCGAGGAAGCAGCTATTGCAATGGCCATAGCATACACCTCGACTTCACTAATTGTTAGCGACTCGCAGACGGCTGTGAGAAACTTTGCATGAGGGCGAATATCCCAAATAGCTTTAAGAATATTGGCTGGATGCAAAGACCGACAAACAATAGATATAGTCTGGGCACCCGCTCACTCCTCCTTACCCGGCAATGAGGCTGCACACCAGACAGCTCGAGGACTTACAGACCGAGCCTCTGGATTGCCCTGGTCGAACGGGGAGGACGATGAGAGAGCGGATGACCACTTACAGAGATATTACGCAGTATTACAGGCTAAGCAGGAAAATTTATCCTCCCGCACAATCGTCATTGAACAAAGGACCGGCGGTGGCGTGGCGCCTACTCAGACCCACACGTTTCCTAGTCCAGTAACAATGAACGGCTGCGTGCCGGCACTTCATTCGGACAAGTGTAAATTTTCGCACAACAGGGCGGACTTAAGCCACATTTTATGGGCATGCCCACAGGCCCCCATGAGAGGCGAATTTCCAGACGGGAGTGGATGGCATGCCGCACTCCTCAGCTCTGACTCTCAATTACAAGCCTGCTTAACACGGCAGGCCGAAGAGGCCGCCAGGGCCTATGGGATCATGGCCGTCGTCTAGGTTTGGTCCTCCCTTCTCCCCTCGCACCTGAAAGGGGAGGACGGCCTTTCTGCTAATTAAATAAAGTTTGTTCATCATCATCATCTCTTTTGTGTACTTTTAACGAAGATTTTCGAGTGCAACACAAGTGAAGGAAATGCACTTTTGCTTTGGGCGTATGCGATATTTACCTGATATAATCAACGTCTTTCAAGTATATATGTAATGACTATAATGACATAAGTACCGCTTAGTTGCAAAACTGACAAGAAACATTTTTTCAGGGGTGTTACAAGAGCAGTGATCAGGGCCGTATCATGACCCGAATTGGTTGAAGGTGCCTATGCTGCAACAGGTCACACAAAAAATATTAGCAAATCACAAAGTTCGGCAAACTAAGAGACGTCATCCAGACGCAAAACGTTAAAACATGAGGGAATGGTGAACTTGATATGCGAGTATGTTATTTCATGTCCTGAGGATAAAGGTCTTCAATATTATTGTTGGAAATTAGTATGACGATGTGGCATTTATGCAGAAAACTACAGCCGGCAGCACCTCTAACTCGAACGCTCCGACACGTGACCTCGGCTCGCTTAGAATGAGGTCAGCGCCGCCAAGCGATCAAAATGATATACTTGCTGCAGTTAACGTTAGATGGAGTGCGACCTCGTTGCACTAGTCCAATTCTGTTTCCAGTCTGCCTGATCAGCGGGCCTAATGCACTATCTCGGCATCTCGCTTTCGCCACGTTATCACGCACACCGAGGCATTCGTTGCCGTATACTTCACTCGAGATTGAACCATTACGTGGGACAGCTTACGCATTTTTTAGTTTGAGTTAGCAGCTGCTGCTTAAGATGAATCCCACGTCTAAAAAGCAAAGCAAACGCACAATCATGACGCTTTTTTGATTGATTGATATGTGGATTTTAACCTCCCAAAACCACCATAGGATTATGTGTGACGCATTAGTGAAAGGCTCCAAAAATTTCGATCACCTGGGTTTATGGTGTTTGTAAGTGTTTCACAACAATTAAATATGAAATGTGGTGGCGCTGTTCATGTTCTGATTCATTATTTTCAGCCCGCGTGATGTTGTTGTGCCACTTGCACTAATTTATATCCTAGAAAATACCTCGGCATCTTCCTTCACCACACTATAGTTTTTCACCCCACAATGAGTTTCGTCGTTTCTGTTATGGCTATGGCATAGATGTTCTATTTGTCAAACCTAAAACTTTCTACTTGTGGGCTTCATATGAGTGCAAGTATCTAGCTCACCGATGAAGCTGTAAAAAATCACCATTTTCTTGAGGCAGTAAGCATCAGTTCACAAGTACCAGTCTTTCGGAAGTCGGTTCATTTTTCTTTTTTACTCACTGCATTGTTTCATTATGGTTCATCTTTGAATAAATATTTCATTTAATGTCCTTCGCTTTGGGAGAAATAATGATTAAGTAATCATTTTTGGCAAGTTACCTGCACCTTGAGTACCAATCAATAAAAAAACTGCGCTCCTAATTTAAAGTTCTCCCGCATATGAAATCGCAATTGTTGTATAATAAAAAGCACAGCCATAGAGTAGCTTTTGTTGTATTGTACTATGAAATTCGCGATAAATTCAAATGCCGTGACTACCCTTGGTTTATATTATGACTGTTTTTCAATCTATCTATGAGCCACCCTGTTTGCGTGTCTTGAAATGTGAATGGCTTTCAAAGTTTTGAAAAGAGCAGAGGTTCCTGCAAGAAACTTTACGAGAAAACCGCAACCAACTGTCTGATTTTCTGACATGACATGCTTCCGAAAACGCACACCTGCCTTTTGCGATCCTGCTTACTTTAATTAACTGAAAAATAGGTTGAATAAAATAATAATTGCAGGTTTTATCAAAACTAGACGGGGCCTTTTGCTCGTTCCACAGAACTGCGGGACCTACCATTAAGACTATCTGTAATTTTACTAAAGAAAACTAGTTCAAAACTATATGGTGGGCGTGGTAAAAATATTTATGGACAGCAAATGGCGTCGTTAGAATGCACAGACTAGCAAGCTTTCATCATGCTGTTGCCTTTCAACATATGTTCATGTATCAAGAATAGCTAGCCTTGTCGAAGTTTTTCTTTTCAAAGTAAGCCGCTTGCATCCTTTGGCCACACTTTGTTGGAATATACCCAAATCAGAAAGATGCGACGAGGCGACGAGTTATTGCATGTGCACATTCCGACTGCTTCTTCCTAGTATATTCCATTTATTATCACTATTTTTTTACCTAAACGACCATCATCCTATCGGATAAGACGGCAATTTAGGAAATTATGCGATAACTACGCACCGAAATTGCTTTGCTTAACTTGTATCCAGGCGTCTTCCTTGCTGAGTATACGCACAGACATTGTGCTTCAGAACCACATCTCCCATGCAGTGTAAACCAAACCGGAAGGCACACTCCAAATTGCGAAGACAGTTCTATTCACGCTGTCTAAAAATAATAAATTAGAGCATGACAGTGCCACTACATATAAGATTTATTTATTGTGCGACATTTAAAAACGTCACGAACGTGCGTTTGTTTGGCTTTTTAGACATGTGTTTCCTTTGAGCATCAGCTTCGCATTCAAACACGAAAGGTGTGTTAGCCACCGCACGCAATGGTTCATTGTCGAGATAAGTATACGGCAACGAACGCCAAGGGCGCGCGCGATAACGTAGCCACTAGAAAAACATGGCGAAACCGGGAGTCCAAGTTAAGGCAGTCGACCCGCCGGTCAGGCAGACTGGAAACAAAAATTTACTAATGAAACCAACACGTGCTCCATCTATCGTTCGCTGTAGCAAGCATATCGTTTTCAACGCTTGATGGCGCTGACCTGAGTTCAAGCGAGCCAAGGCCACGCGTCGGAGCGTTCGAGCTAAAGGTGCTGATGGATGCACATCAACCACATTAATAAGGCTTTGTCAGCGAATTCTGATTAGTCCATATAATCATCAATGACTTCAGTTAGACGAGTCAACAGTAAAAACAAAGAAATAAAAAGCTTTACATGAAAACAGCCAAGCAAGAGTTTCTCCTTTATTTATATCTCTTTCAGTTGTCAAAAAACTATGCACTCAGATTGTCTTTTCAAGGCTCTATAATAAAAAAAATTCAAAAAGTTCGTGGTGGGCGAGTATGAAGGATGCAAAAAAAAAGAAATACAGCAAAGACAGTGCGGCTGGCGGCGCAGCATCTTGAGAAGAAAATACAAGGCCCATGCGTTAAAGGAGACCCGCCACGGTAGAGCACACTACAAGCTTCCATTGGCTTATACTTAGAGCAGCCCTGTAAAAGAGAGCCGCCTCCGAAGCAACGGAATTTCGCCTCACTGACAGCGACTATGTCTAGGCGCGCTCTTGCGTTCGGTGCCACGCCACGTGATGCGGGTCGCTAAAAGAGTATTAGTGGTACGGAAGAATACGGAGAGGTTTTCTGCGTTACGGGTAATCACTTCCCCAGCTCAGTAGCAACCGTCACGTCGTGTCGTTTTTTCCCCCTTACGTGCGAGGGTGCCAGCCCGTGGTGCCAGGCTCGCACCCTCAAAAGCCAACCGACAAAGAGTGGGCATTCAGCTGCGTAGGGGCACGTGACACTTGATAATGAACACACGCTAGCAAAAGCTGTGTCATAAAACCATGGTCGCTGCAGTGAGAATTACGCCTCAACTTTGAGCTTACTTTTAGTCCCAGCCTATTCAGAAGCCTTGGCTGACGCAAAAATCCCAGTTAATTTGAGCGCTTGCTTTGATTCCATCATTTTAACGTTTGCATCTACGAATTCTTCAACAACCATATTTCAAATGTTTGACGTCATACAAAGGAATAAATAGAGAAAGAAGGCAAAGGGAAGAAAGGACAAAAGGCTACTTTGTTAAGCTGAAAGTTCTGGCGACAAAACTCTACATGGACAAGTCAATCATGTCATTGCACTTACAGATAACGAAAGCAGTCAATGAATGACAATTGTTTTTTTTCTCTTATGGAACGACACACACATAACATTCTGGATGCCCTTCTCTCAATCTAAATGTGTACTGAAGCATGTGTTTGAATATAAATGTGATTGTCTGCGGGTGTTATTTTCTGTGTCTGTATAAGTGCAATACTGCAAAATCATCTAAAGTTAACAACTCCCTGCGTGGTGTAGCTTAGGAGTCTAAATAAAAAAGAAATTCAGGGAAAAATGAAAGTCTGCAGACGGGATAATATTTGAGAAACCGATTGTAGATTTTTTCGTGTCCGCAAAGGTGGATCAGTGGCTTAGACACTCGGCCATGGTGGCCGCCTTTCGGCCCACGAGAAATAGTAGAGGTCCATAAGCACTTTGCAAAGATAGTGCATGTTAGGAAACACCAGAATGTCAACATTTCCGCATCTTTCCACTGTAGCGTCGCCCGTAATCATCTCGTAGTTTTGGGACATAAAATGTTTGATAATATAGTTACTATTTATCATGCAAGGGCACACGTTCAAACGGAGAGAGGCTTTACTAAACATCACCGTATGCCGACCTATCTCGCACGCTTACGTTCCGGTGATTTTTAAAGACGATAGCCTTTCTTGAGGCCTTCGACACAAAAATTTTGGTCTGTCTGTCTGTGCATTTGTCTGTTTATCGACTCCTAACGATACCCGTGTACTTTAAACGGCAACTGCCGGTACCCCAAACGGCCTACCCCATCCGCAGCCGCCACCAATGTTGCAGAAGGTTTGTTATTACTCGTGCAGTTGTCAATGAAAAAGCTATTACTGCTCACATCTCCGACACCATAACAACACGTACATATTCTGTACGTGCGTCTTTTTCTAGAAAAGGCATAAATTAGTAATTATAAAAACCTTAGCGTTTATCACGCTGTGCTGACCATGCAACGCTTGCTCGAAAAGGCGAGCGTTACCCACGCATAAGTAAGACGACACGGTGGTGGCACCAGCCGTCGCCTTGCCTTCTACACCTTATCACCTCTTAGACAGGCGCTGACGCCTGTCTCAAAGCCACGCGCTTTGTTTTCCAGGAAACTACCAGATAGCGCGCATGTCTCACGCGAGACGTGACTTGATGCGCTCGTTCGCCTCCGCTGCACGCTCGAGGCACTCTACCGCAGTGCCTCCGGAATACTATTCAACGATTTCTTGCGCCGAACATCAAATAAATGTTTTGCTCACTTTCTCCAAACATACGACTATCATCTTTCGATGACAGTTGCAGTGTTGATACTGGGCGATTTTTTTATTCACGCGCAATAGCACTAGTGAAGATAGCTGTGCTCAGGGTTGCCAGATCATCGCAGAGAAAAAGAGCTACAAAATAACGAAAGTAGCCAGAACAGTAGGCAACCGGTAGCCGTAATTTTATTTTGAACCCGGAAATCTAGCGAGACTTACTTTCAGCTGAGTTTAATTATCACAACATGCTGGTGCCTAATGTTAGAAGACATATGCATCACAGCAATGTTTATCACATCAAAATATATTCAAAAAAGGTGAGGTGACTTCCTAAATAATGCACCGACAGTCTAGTGTACATAATCGAGATCACTTTTACGGCGCTAATGCATACATTCCACTAAGAGGTTCTTATTTCACAACCAAAGGAGCGTAGTTTTTTATTTACGTTAAAATATAATTTGTGAGCACATTTCAGACGTAGTCTAAATTTGATCCTGATGAGCGAGAAGTTCGTGCGACATTCGAATCCTTAGGTCGCTTTTTGTAAGAGGCACAACAACAACAACAAAAAAAACTCGCTCCGCTTCTTCGTTACATTTAGAAAAAACACAAAGTTTTATTCTCCTGTACTAATGTCGTGCATACAATTAGACCCTGCTGCATTCCTTGGGGTTTATATTTTGATCCACAATTCCATTGCTGGTGTTGGCACTCCCATCCAAATCTTGACGAAGGTGCCTTATTAGCTCAGTGCTTGCTTTCCAGCCAGCTACGTTACACTGCTGCCTAACCCATATCATTTCCATTATAATTTGAAAACCTTGGCAGCCAGTACCCCCGCGTTTCGAGTGCCTGCGTTTAGTATAGTGAGTAAAAAGTGCGATGAAACCGAGGACGCCACAGTCGGCGGTATGAATGAACACTTACTACTTTGTATACTTGCGGCCGGATTAACGTACATTAGGTGTTGATGCCCGCGTCAGATGAATAGCCAAAAAGTAGCCAAGTAGCCAACATCATTGTTTTATGCCATTGACTTTTAAAAGAGGCCAATCTGGCGTAAAGTAGCCAAATCTGGCAACCCTGGCTGTAATACATAGCGTTTTGCATTGTATCGCGCACGTCGTGATGCGATAAACTGAATAGTAGAATAGCCCGGGCATATGCGTCCTGGAGATGAAGTAACATACTGACACAAGCGTTAACTTTCAAGAAGGAAATTTTTTTTCCTGTTATGGCGACAACCGGAAGGTATTGCTACGACAATTGTCTTTGCTAAAAAGCAGAGTAATCAGGTCACCACATGTGAACCGATACTTGCGCCATATCGTGCAGAAATTGGTACAGAGGTGAATCAAGGAGATGCATGAATGACCCGCTGAGAGAACACAAAAATGACGAGAAACTTCTGACAGGTGACAACTTCTTTTTACCCTTGCGTTATAAAAGTGTGCATAAGATTCATTACTAGAAAAAAACTGTTATTTTAGCAAAAGGTAAAGTGAAGCTGTATAATTTGTGCCGTTCACTGTATAAAAAGGTCGTCAATGTCTGCAAAACTATTAGAATATTTGCTGGTGTCCTAACATAGTATTCATACTTACCAAACTTTGAAGTCTTGAAACCACGGCATGATTATGAGACCTGTCGTAGTGGACGGCTCTGGGAAATTCGACCACGTGGTGTTGCTGTACGTGCATCTAACTTAGGCACCCGCTGATCTTAAGCGTTTTCATCACACAAAGTGCGGCTGCGACGAACAGCATTCGATGCCGCCACTTGCGGGTCAGCAATTCAGTGCCACAACCATTAGACTAGTGTGGCTGTTCGCGTTCCCTGAGAACTCTTTTTTTTTGTAGTGTAAAAGTTGTTATTCTCAGGGTTGTCAGATAAGATTATAGTCTATTTCTATTGGCAATGAGTAAGACAACAAAAAGCTACACAGTAAAATTTTGTTAATAATGAGTTCAGAAGACAAGACAAAGTTTTCGAATGAAACGAGTGGCACAATATTGAAAGCATCAAGAAAAGTATAAACAAGTCGTAATCACACCAAAAAAGTTTTATTTGCTCCATAAGTACGTAAATTCGGTACCTATTTTTCGTAATAGCAGTGTAAAGCCCTCAATTTTCCTCATCCCGAGGTATCATTCTTAATGCGTTCACGCCTCCCGACGGCCGTGCTTAATGGACCTCAGTTTGCTCTACACCAACATTTTATTTCGTACTGTTACCTCCACTACGCGCTCTTCGCCATCCATCATGCGGCAGTAAACTAGCCTGCAACTGATAGTTCGTTCGGCGTGGGAAACGAGATATATGCCAGCATGCAAAAACGAAGAAAAAGAAAGGAGGGAGCATGACATCACGTCGCCAGCCTTTGCAAGCCGACCCGTTTAGAAGCCAGCAGTGTCGGCCCAAAACGTGACCTTGTGCATATTTCATGCAAGCAACGAGCCTTGCCGAGTTTTCAGGGTGTGGCACCAGGTAGCTTTTATCCGAAATGAGCTTCTTCGGTGCCGACCGGCTGGATCACGCGTAGATTTTCTTAATATACTCTCGAAGGAACTCAGGCGCTAGTGTCTGTGCGAGCTGCAACACACGGCGCTTCAGCGAGCATGGCAATGAAGGGTAGTGTACAGATTTTGTAGCGTTAGCTACACTGGCCTCGCTGAGCCAATTTCGCATGGCATTGGCCTGCGCATGCGCATTGATACTCCGCCACTTCCACGTGCGGCTCGCCACCGGTGTGCGCGCAATTCGATACGCTGCGCAGACGATCAGTGGTGTCACGCACCGGAGCCGGCACCTCCCTCGCTCTCGGCCGCGGCCGCGCGCGATTCGCCGCCGCCGGTGTGCGCTTTCCAGAGGAGTGCCGTCATGGCCTTGGTAGACATATGGACGCCGACGCATGCGCCTTCCTTGTGCATTCGCTATCTGACACTGCGCTGGAGCCGCTTGATAGCGCCTCTGACTGGCGTTTGCCACTGTGATATAGCCACGGAGAAGGACAGTGCAAATGCTGCTCAACGGTGCAGTAGAGCGGAGAAGCTTTACTCATCGGATCTCCAAGTAGTTACCCGGAAAAATAAATATATATGTGCCACATGATAGAAATACCGTGTGTGTGTCATTGGAACAGCTGTAAGCATGATATCTGGAAAGCTAAGAATAATCAGCATAACGTTTGCTAACGCTACGTATATCCTGGCATAGTAGAGCTAAGCCACTGCCATTTTTTTTCTAATCTTCGTACTTCTGGCCTGCTTCTGGCTCCGTGTGTGTTCGTCTGGCTTGGAGCGGATTTCTCACGAAACAAAAATGAACAATTGTTCAGCGGATGCGCTCCACCGGCTTATCTTTTTAGGCTTACCATTTCCAATCGAGTCACGAAATTGGTAAGAATGCGTTCTTTCCTTCAAAACGAAACTGAAACCAGCAATAAACAGAGCCGAAAGTGCTATTCGCCACCCGCAAGTAATACTAGGTAAACCCGTGTACTACCCATCATTCCCCTGGTCGCCAAACAATCGCAGCGCCTTAGCCCCTATACTTTTTCAGAAAACTAAGAAGGCCTAAGAAAACAAACAAAACTAAGAAAAATAAAGAAGGTTTAGTACTCTGGGTGGTCCTTCGTTTAAGAACGAAAGACCACCCAGATTGCTAAAACCTAATATAGGCTCGAACAGTTTGATAACGTGCTAGGCCGACATCATCGGCTTTATTCGGCATCCCTCGTGGGACGTAATGCTCCCTTCTTTTTTTATCTTCGTCCATACCAGCATGTTAACCACAGTTAAAACTCTTCATCTTCAATCGCTTTTGTCGTGCTTGAGGCTTGTGGCATTGCGTGCGCATTGCATTAGGTTACAACAAAGCAGCTGGGTACCGAATCCACGCGATGACAACCCGTGGTCACCGTAGAGTTTCCTACAATTACTCAGAGATGAAACTGGCGCTGCAATTGTTACCACAATGAGAATGATGTGAAGTACCCTCTCTGCTCTCTATCTTTCATCTCCCTCATCCTCCTCCCATGCGCAGGGTGGCAAACCAGCTGCCTATTGGCTGGTTAACCTCCCTGCCGTTCTTTTCCTCCTATTTTTCTTCCTTCCTTACAGGCTTCGGAGCGGACATCGTCAGCTATAGAGACTCTCTACAAACCTTATTCTACCGCTTTCATCTCCTTTTTTTTTGCAGTGTGGGCAGGGGAATGCGGTGCAAAGCAATCAAACGGTTCCTTAGTTGTTAGGCTGACGAGTCTCTTGGTGTGCTGCAACGCGGAAGCTTTACAAAGTGTATTTGGCAAGGTTTAGCGAAGCGTCGTACAATCACAGTTGCGTATAGATATTGTCACGGGGTGATGAATTGCGCGAAGACAGGAGACTTTGTGTTGGAATTAAACTGTTTATTTGGGCTAACCTGTGCGCAGTAAACGGAAAGTCCGATTACAGTAGCAGTTTAGACTGATAGCGGCGAACAGAACGTCGGCCGTCGTTCAACAACTGACAAGCGGCGAAGTGCGTCAGTATTTATACTCTTGCCATGGAATGTTCTAGCGTTATCACTGGCGGTGGCGTAGGTTCCAGAACAATCTGTACAGTTCGCAGATTATCTTATCGAAATGATCTACTAAAGTCCGGAAGCTTCTTGAAAACCGCAGGCGCGGTTTGCGCTGAGAATTGTGTAGTGTTTTGGGGTGATAACAAAACTTGAAAAATGGAACGTGGCATTTCCCCCCTCTGAAAAAGGCATCGTCCCGATGCTTTAACTGAAGATGAAGGTACAACAATCATGCAAGAAAGTACAATGAATAAATTACGATAAAATAATATTACAAAAAACACTGTTACACTTTGTTAACGCGCATGAAACGGCTTGAGGCATGCAACATGGACGACTTCAGGTCGCTATCGGCATCGTTGAGAGTTCGTGATGCCGTCGGGGACAACCTCGTAATCAAGTGGGCCGAGACGTCGAACCACCCTGTACGGTCCGAAGTACCGTAGCAGAAGCTTTTCACTTAGTCCACGTCGGCCTATCAGCGTCCATACGCAAACACGTTCACCGGGCTGGTATTCCACAAAGCGTCATCGAAGATTGTAACGGCGGCTGCCAATCGTCTGCTGTTTTTTGATTAGGAGTCACGCGAGTTGTCTGGCTTCTTCAGCGCGTTGAAGGTACTCACTCACATCGAGGTTTTCTTCGTCGGTGACGTTGGATAACATGGCAACGAGCGTCGTTGCCGGGCTCCTTCCGTAGACCAATTTGTACGGAGATATCTGCGTCGTCTCCTGCACCGCCCTGTTGTATGCGAAGGTCACGTACGGAAGAATGGCGTCCCACGTTTTGTGTTCGACATCGACGTAGATTGCCAGTAGGTCGCCGATCGTCTTGTTAAGCCGCTTGGTGAGGCCGTTGGTCTGTGGGCGGTACGCTGTCGTCCGGCGGTAGTTTGTCTGGCTGTATGCCAAGATCGCTTGAGCTAAGTCGGCAGTAAATGCAGGTCCTCCATCAATGAGAAGGACCTCCAGGGCGCCATGACGTAGGACGATATTTTCGACGAAGAACTTAGCTACCTCGGATGCACTGCCTTTGGGAAGGGCTTTTGTCTCGGCGTAGCGGGAGAGGTAGTTGGTAGCTACCACGATCCACTTGTTTCTGAAAGAGAACCTCGGGAACAGCCCCAGTAGGTCAATACCAACCTGATGGAAAAATCGGCAAGGTGGTTCAATTGGCTGCAGAAGTCCCACTGGCCTTGTCGGCGGTGTCTTGCGTCGCTGACGGACCCGGCATGTCCTCACATAACGAGTGACGTCGGTGGTAAGACGTGGCCAGTAGTACCTTTCTCGTATGCTCGCGAGCGTGCTACACACACTGAGGTGCCCTGCCGTTGGATCGTCGTGCAGGGTCTGCAGGAGTTCTGAACGCAGAGCTGAAGGCACCACAAGGAGGAACTTGGCTCGGAGTGGTAAAAAGATTTTCTTTTCGAGAAGACCGTTTCGCGAGAAGAACGACGCAAGTGTGCGCTTGAATACCTTCGGGACTTTGGTAATCCTGCCTTCGAGGTATTCTATTAGGGCCTTAAGTTCCGGGTCGGCCCGCTGTCGTTCACTGAAGTCGTCGGTAGTTATCGTTCCCAAGAAGTAGTCGTCATCCGGGTTGTCGGGTGGTGGTTGGTCGACAGGCGCACGAGAGAGACAGTCGGCGCCGGAGTGTTTCTTGCCGGACTTGTACACGACAGTAATGTCATATTCTTGAAGTCTCAGGCTCCATCGTGCGAGGTGACCTGAAGGGTTCTTCAAGGTGGCTAGCCAAGACAAGGCGTGGTGGTCACTCACAACTTTGAAGGGCCTTCCGTAGAGGTAGGGGCGAAATTTCGACGTAGCCCAGATGATGGCGAGGCACTCCTTTTCTGTTTTGCAATTATTGGCTTCTGCTTTGGATAGCGATCGTTTGGCGTAACTAATAATCCTTTCAATTCCCTGAGTCCTCTGCACAAGAACGGCGCCAAGACCTACGCTGCTTGCGTCAGTGTTTATTTCTGTTTTGGCGAATTCGTTGAAATGGGCAAGTAACGGAGGCGTCTGTAGGTGATGTTTAAGCTCCTGGAGAGCGTGTTCCTGCAGCGTTTCCTACTTGAACTCCACGTCGGCCTTGGTAAGGTTAGTGAGAGGATCGGCGATACGGGCGAAGTTTTTCACGAACCGCCAATAGTAGGCGCACAGGCCCAGAAATCTGCGCACCGCCTTCTTGTCAGTGGGCGGTGGGAAGTCAGCGATGGCGGCTGTTTTCCGTGGATTGGGACGAACTCCAGACTTGCTAATAACGTGCCCCAGAAACAAGAGCTCCTCGTACGCAAATAAGCACTTTTCTGGCTTCCGTGTGAGCCCAACGTCTCGATGGCTTGAAGTACAGCTTCAAGGCGCCGGAGATGCTCGTCGAAACACGAGGAAAACACGACGACGTCGTCCAAGTACACAAGTCAAGTCTGCCACTTCAATCCTGCCAGTACTGTATCCATAACGCGTTAAAAAGTGTCAGGCGCTGAGAAAAGACCGAAGGGCATCACCTTAAACTCGAAGAGGCCGTCCGGTGTTATAAACGCCGTCTTCTCTCGCTCTCTTTCGTCGACTTCGATTTGCCAATAGCCAGTCTTGAGGTCCGTTGACGAAAAGTACTTGGCGTTATGGAGCCGATCAAGTGCGTCGTCTATTCGTGGGAGAGTATACACGTCCTTTTTTGTGATTTTGTTCAGGCGGTGATAATCTACGCAAAAACGTAGGCTTCCATCCTTTTTCTTCACTAACACCTAGGGGGATGCCCATGGACTCTTGGACGGCTGGATAATGTCATCCGGCAGCATTTCATCAACTTGTCTCTTCATGGCCTCACGCTCTCGCGTCGAAACTCTGTACGGACTCTGACGGAGTGTTCTGGCATTTTCTTCGGTTATGATGCGATGTTTTGTGATTGGGGTCTGCCGAATTTTTTAAGACGATGAAAAGCAATCTTCGTATTGCAGGAGCAGGGTCTTGAGCTGTTCTTGCTTACGGTTCGAAAGCCTGGGATGGACATCGAAAGCTATGGGAGGGGCTTGGTTTCTCTGAGCAGGTTCCACAGAATCGGCGAGGGCGAAAGCACTGGTGGCTTCGACAATTTCTTCGATGTATGCGACTATTGTTACTTTGTTCACATGTTTGTAATCATTGCTAAAATTCGTGAGCATAACCGTTGCTTTTTCTCCCCGCAGCTCTGAAATTTCTCTGGCGACGCAAATATTTTGGTTGACCAACAGATGCTGACTGCCTTCCAAGTCAGGTGATTTAGGAGCGCCGACTGAAATAATGACGCTTGAGTGAGGCGGAATGGTGACTTGTTCCTCAAGCACATTCAAGGCATGGTTTCCTGACAGCGTGCGCGGCGGTAGTGCTTCTTCTGTGGATAAGGTTATCGACTTTGTTTTAGGTTGATGACAGCACCATGGAGGCATAAGAAGCCCCGCCGCGGTGGTCTAGTGGCTAAGGTACTCGGCTGCTGACCCGCAGGTCGCAGGTTCGAATCCCGGCTGCGGTGGCTGCATTTCCGATGGAGGCGGAAATGTTGTAGGCCCGTGTGCTCAGATTTGGGTGCACGTTAAAGAACCCCAGGTGGTCGAAATTTCCGGAGCCCTCCACTACGGCGTCTCTCATAATCATATCGTGGTTTTGGGACGTTAAACCCCGCATATCAAATCAAATCATGCAGGCATAAGAAGTCCATGACAAGGATGACATCTCTCGAGCAACGCTGTAGGACTACGAAGTCTGTAGGATAAATACGGCCGATAATGGTGACTCTCGCTGTGCAGATTCCTCCAGGCGTTACGAGATGACCTACGGCTGCGCAGATCTCAGGGCCTTTCCAGGCTGTCCTAACTTTGTTTAACTTCGCGGCGAACGACTCACTGATGACGGAGTAGTCGGCTCCAGTATCGACGAGAGTGGTCACACTATGGCTGTCGATAAGAACGTCCAGGTCGCTAGTTCGCCGTCTCGCATTACAGTTAGGGCGTGTTGTCGGGTCACGGCTGCGTCGGCTTGTTCCGCTGCTTCCATGTTGCGTCGTCAGGTCACCTTTGGTAAGTGAGGTTTCGCCATCAGGGTTTTGCCTGGTTGGCGTTGTGTTCGGAAAGCTCCGTCACGGCGTCGTCGTCGTCGGAGGATCTTCGGTAGTTCGTCGCACAGCAACCGCACCTCCATCGGTTGCTGCCCTTAGTTTCCCGAATACGGGCTAGGAGACCGGCCCCGCGTTGGGCCAGAGTACTGCCGGGGGTGCGGTGACATGCGGTGGCTGGGCGACGGCGAACGGGAAGGACTTCGTGGTGTCCATTGAGGTCCTGTTAGGTAGTCGGCGATGTCACGTTGCCGTTCTCCTGGCTGCGGACGCGGTGCATTAACGATGAAGCCACGCAGTCCCATCTGTCGGTACTGGCAATGGCGGTATGTGTGTCCGGCCTCGCCGCAGTGGTAGTAGAGCGGGCGGTGGTCAGGAGTGCGCCAGACGTCAGTCTTCCTCGGCGCACTGCGCTGGACCACTGGCGAACGGTAGGACATCGATGGGGGTGGTGGCGGTAGTGGCGTCTGGTGACGGAAGTGCGATAGGGCAGCGTTTTGGCGAGCGCGTGGAGGAGGGGCTTGGCGGCGGGCTGCAGCAGCATAGCTCATGGCTTGCAGCTGAGGCTCTTGAGGCTGAGGAACGCCCAGCGATTGCTGGATCTCTTGGCGTATGACGTCCGCGATGGATTCCACGTGAGGCTGCGCTCAAGAAAGTAATTTTCGCAGCTCTTCTTGCACGATCGCTCTGATCGTCTCACGCCAGTCAGTGGTTCCAAGCACTTGAATGCCGGCGTAGCTGGTAGACGAGAAACTGCGGTTATATTGCCGCGTGCGCATCTCGGGCGTCTTCTCTATTGTAGATGCTTTTGAAAGAAATTCGGCGACCATCTTTGGCGGGTTTCTGATCAGCCCGGCAAAGTGTTCGTGCTTTACTTCTTGCATGAGCAGACGGACCTTCTTCTTCTCGGACATGTCGGAGTCAGCGTGGCGGAAAGGTTTAATCATATCTTCAGTGAATAGCGCCCCGTTTTCGTTTGGCATCTGTATGCGGGTTTCAAGAAGAGCTGTGGCCTTCTCCTTGCGCACCACACTTGCGAAAGTGGTGAGGAACCTGGCGCGAAAGACGTCGCATGTTGTAAGGCTTCACTCTCGATTCTCAAACCAGGTCCGAGCAGCATCTTCTAACGCGAAATACACATGCCGGAGCTTGTCATCGTCTGTCCAGTCATTGAAGGCGGCGACGCGGTCGAACCTTTCGATCCAGCTTTACGGGTCTTCCAGTGGCGAACCGCGGAAAGTTGGCGGCTCTTTGGGTTGCCGGAGCAGGAGTGGTGCAGGCTGCACGGGAGCGGTCATGGTTGCAGTAGTTAATGTCGGGATCCGAGTCTCCCTGGCTGCTTCAGGAAGGGGCCCGTACTCTGGTTGTTGTCCCCTCTGCCTGCGGCTTGTTCGCTGTTTAGGGTTAGCGTCCGTGTCTTCTTTGACGCTTGGGCTGGGGTGGCGGCTTGAAAAAGGCGTCCAGTACATGGAAGAAACAGCACCTCCACCAGATGTCACGGGGTCGTGACATGGCCGAAGACAGGAAAATTTGTGTTGGAATTCAACTGTTTATTTGGGCGAACCTGTTCCCGGTAATTGGAAGTCAGATTACAGTAGCAGTTTGGACTGATAGCGGCGAACGGAGCGTCGGCCGTCGATCAACAACTGACAAGCGGCGAAGTGCGTCGGCGTTTACATTCTTGCCATCGAATGTTCTAGCGTTATCGCTGGCGGCGGCGTAGGTTCCAGAACAATCTGTACAGTTCGCAAAGTGGGCGTGATCTTATCGAAATGATCTACTAATGTCCGGAAGCTTCTCGAAAACTGCAGGCGTGGTTTGCGCTGAGAATTGTGTAGTGTTTTGGGGTGATAACAAAACTTGAGAAATGGAACGTGGCATTATAACGGTTCATGCCACTGCAGAATGTCTACAAAGTTCGCATTCTTAAATGCAAAGCATTTCTTAGCGAACTTTGGTGACTTTGAGCCAGTCTATCTATCTATCTATCTATCTATCTATCTATCTATCTATCTATCTATCTATCTATCTATCTATCTATCTATCTATCTATCTATCTATCTATCTATTTGTCTGTCTATCTATCTATCTATCTGGCCACCTGAGACGTTTAGCTCTCCTTAGCAATTTGATAATGGTATCAATACCAACCTGGATATGGCATGACATGACTTTATGATGAACATAAGTGACTAGTCATAACATGAAAATCATGACGTGCCTGGCATAATTTTCATGATTTTTATTTAATGGTCTTGTTGCTCTTGCAGTGGTTACGTTCACATGACATGTCGCAAAACTTCTACGGTATGATATGACTGCATGGTGAACACAAGTGACAGACCCCAACATGAAAATCATGACATGCATGTCAGGTAACAATACCACTACATGTCACACTTATGATGCGCTCGCGGTCATTCCGATAGCTTCACATATGCCAAATTTGGCATTACGGGATGTGAATGGACGACGAAGGTATGTGACTGATGCAAACTTGATAATCATGACATGCGTGTCATGTAAAACATGACCACATGCCACGCTCATGATGCGCTCATGGGCGTTTCACTAGCTTCACATATCCCAAATTTTGTATTACGGGACGTGATACGGTGACGAAGGTATGTGACTGGTGCAAACATGATAATCATTGGATGCTTGTCATGTAACAACGGGACTACATGCTACGCTCATGATGTGCTCGCGGCCGTTTCACTAGCTTCACTCGTACCAAATTATTGATTGATTAATTGATATGTGGGGTTTAACGTCCCAAAACCACTATATGATTATGAGAGACGCCGTAGTGGAGGGCTCCGGAAATTTAGACCACCTGGGGTTCTTTAACGTGCACCCAAATCTGAGCACACGGGCCTACAACATTTCCGCCTCCATCGGAAATGCAGCCGCCGCAGCCGGGCGTACCAAATTATGTATTATGGCACGCGTACGAATGACATAGGCTAACGACACGTTTAAGCATAATAATCACGACATACGTGTCTTGTGACAACAATGACTACATGCCTTACTCATAATGCGCTCGCGGGCGTTTCGCTAGCTCCACATATACCAAATTTGGTATCAGGTGACGTGTATAGATGACAAAAGTAAATGACACGTCCAGACATGATAATCATGACATGGAAGTCATGTAGAGCACAATTTATCTCTGCCTCGTAACGTTGTGCTTATTTTAAGGTGACACATCAACCTTCCCGATTCGTGCTTCGCATATCATCTATTCCCACTGTACGTGGGATCTGCCAATTTTCGTTGTGCGCGTCTTGCCGAAATTCATTCCAATTGACTGCAAATTGACGGCAAAAATAATTAGATACATCATCATGCTCTTTGACTCGTCTTCATTTCAAAATGAGAAATGCGTTGGCGACGGTCACTCCGACAGGCTCACTCGGCGTCGCAGCGACCGCTTAATTTAGTGTTTGTCACTGAATACAGTTCTCTTTATTCAATAAAATGATCCTACCTACTTTCAAGAAAAAAAACAATTGCTTTCGTTTCAAGTGTTGCAAAAAATTTATCACATTATCGATAAATGCATTAATTAGGACTAGTGTTGCACGGATCGGCGCTCCAAGGAACGACGTTCCTGGATCTAGTTTCTTTTTGGAGGAACGAAGGAACGCCACAATTCCTCTTAAAATTGATGGAACTGTAACGGTAACACCTTACGTTTATGTAAGAACGCCAAAGAAAACAGCGTCCCCTTTGTAAACGTTCTTGGGCATAAAAAGCACGCAGCACATAATGCAGAATAGAGCGAATTGGGGACTGCGGGACGTTCAATAGTCTACCACTCGATTGTGAGCCTCCCGAGAGCTGAAACAGTACGCAATGTAGAAACAGACGTTGTGTGGGAAGAACATTTGATTGCTTTTTGTATTATTGGGATTCAGCCTGAACTGCGTTCAGGCTGGATCAGGCTATGCTTGGGAAGTTTACATATGTTTTATGTTGAAGCGCTCACGGAGTGCAAAGCTTTGACGTAGTTCCTGGGAGTGTTTTTCTGGTCGCGTGTAGTATAGCTACTGCATGGCTCAATCGTCCGTTTAGTATCCTGTGTATGCCGCTGGCAGTTATGAACAAATTGATCATTTCAAGCCCTGCGGAAGAAGACTAAAACGTAATGGAAGCGGGTGCCGCAGTGGCGCCTCTATAGTGCCTGCGGCGGTTGCGTTCGGCCCGTCATCTATTCAACATGCCAGTTATGTCCATTGCTGTTGCTACGTAATTTTTATTGTCATTCATTTCAACAACCACCCGCACGGATAACGACTGCCATGCATTAACAAAAATACAAGTACATCCAGTGATACATCTTGTTGCACCCGCTGAGCCTACCCTCACCCTAACTCCCTCGTGTGAGATTGTTCCTACTTCTTTACACCATGACAAAAACCCCAAGCACTTGATGAAGCGGCTCTTCAACATTGCAAGACAAAGCTCCTCCGTCGTATACCAACGTCGGCATGTAACACTTTCTAAGTCGGAAGGAGGGACTTTTATCCTGGACATTACTTCAAATACTCGATCTTCAATATTGAATCAGCACTCATTATTTACGCATTCGGTATTGTTTCTTTCGGTGCGGTTTTCGGTATACAAAGCTTGTTTATATTGATTCATGTTTGGCAATTTCTACTTAAAGAGAAGTTATATGACGCTTGGGATTCACCTTCAAAAGCAGAATGCAATAGCGTAATCCTGCTCCATGTGTGTCGCCTCACCTGTTGCTAGCGTGACTTCTGTTCCCAGTGAACGGTTCAACCATGCCGCAAAGAAACCAATGTTAACGCACGTAATATTTACCCTTGCCAACTAATTTAGAATGCCGTCAGCATGTAGAGTTGCGAAGTGGCCACTAGGCCATATTTCTTCCTTTTGCAAGTGAGCGAATAGTCCACTACGCGTCGGTAAGACAAACGCGAACTCCAGTGGTGGTTTGTAAAGGGCGGGCCTTTAAAACACTCATTTATTGCGCTATTCTAACGTGTTGGTGCCTAGCGTGCTTGTATGCTCTTGCCACGCAATGCTATATACAAATAAACAATATGTGTACATTTTTGAAACAGTTTTAAGCAGTTAGTTGAGTGTTTGGTAAAGCGTATGCTTGCTAGGCGTAAAGTAGGGTTCAAATCACACTCGAAGTGCTTTTTAGTATTTATTTGTTTAATTCATTTCTAGTTTTCACTTATCGTCTATAATTTTGCGCTAATAACCAGAAAATAAATTAATGCTGATGGCGGTACCAGAATTGCAGCCATACAAGCTCGTTAACGCTATCGTGTCGATGTCTGATGTGCAGTATTCTGACTGTGCGTTTGAAGATTGATATAGAAAGTACCATTTCTGTTGTACTTGTAATAGACGGGCACGAAAGTTGCAGTTAGACTAATGTGTAGTATGGCCAGTAGCTTCTAAACAGTTTGTGTAGCATCGTATCCTTATACTTTTTTTATCTACATATAACCTGCAACCGCTGATGTTGAACGCGTTAAATTTGCGTAGCACGAATTGAACATTAGGTTTTTCGTTTTTTTTTTGACCTCGTGAATATCCAGCTATATATTGGTAAAAATTCAAATAAATCGGTCATGTAACAACACGCTCTAATTTTCGAAATGTAACCTTAACAAGTTCCTTTTGTATTTATGGAACTTGTTAGAAAAACTCGTTCCAGTGTTGTGAAGGAATGAGAAATGAGCTGTCATTCCTGTTTTTGAAGAACGGGTACAACACTGGTTGGTGCACACTTAGCTGCGGAAACACTGTCCAGCAAAAGGACGCAGACGAAGGGGCGAAGTGCACAGCGCGACAGCTGAAATTACTTACGAAAATTAATTGCATCAAGCATTCACGTTTGCAGCGTAAAATGCCACACCGCCTTTCCAGTGTACCTGCTATGTCATAACGCCACCTACATTATCACGGAAAAACATCACGTGTAGTTATTCAAAAGCATTATTGCATAACCCATGCGCTTGCGAGAAACGCAAAGTTAAAACTTGTGCGTAATCACAAAGAAAGTATACGTTTTCTAGGTGGTGGTGGTGGTGGTGGTGGTGGTGGTGGTGGTGATGTTGCAGCAGGCGGGGTTAGCCTGGCCTGCATGGCCATCACTTGTTCCGCCTGAGCATCTCCTGAATTCGGAAATTGTTACCACGTGTCAGACAGCCCAGTGTTTCGCAGGAAGACCAACAAAATTTGTTGCACGTTCCTCCTAGTTGCCACGGGTCCTTCAGGAAAAATGACGTCATCAACTATCCGGTGCCTATGACAGCCTTCTTGCAACGAGCGGATCATCGCTGCTCTTTGCACATCAACTGTAGGCAAAGCTAAATGAAATATTCGATATCCCCGATGTCACCGCAGAAAGCACAGAACGGGGAAGCGTATCTCCCAGTTTTGAATGACCAGGCCGGGGTGTATGCAGAGCCAGTTCTTATACGGTACAACAGCGTCGCTTGTTCACGAGAAAGTCCATGAATTGCACATGCTTGGTGCGAAACTTGTAGATCGCCTTGAAATGATTGCGTATCACATCTTTGTTGTTCTGGTAAGTCTTGGCAGTTCTTACTTTTGGAACAGATGTCGGTGCTTCGCATACAAGGGCATCAGCCTTTTCATTGCCTTCAATGTCAACGTCAGATATAATCCACTGAAACATTATTTTAAAGCTCTCGCCAATTAGGAGTTTAAATAGTGCCAAAGAATGCCTGGTGAACGTTTCTTGACGTATGCCACGATGCAGTCTTTGTAGTGCCGATTTGGAGTCCGTTAGCACTACAACATCTCGTGCAGAAAAGGATCGCAATTATCGCAAAGCCGCCGTGATTGCAGCGCTTTCTACCATTGTGGACAAAACCACGCGATCCAGGAGACCCGACCATGACACGCCAAGGCAGGGTATGCCGAAAGCCACTGCGCAGCTATCCGTTTGTGTGCACACTGGTCCGCCGATGTACACTTGTATGTGGCAGCGGCACATGATGCTCAAGTGGTCCAGCACAAGAAATTTTGCTTCTGCGGCTGGAATGGTGCGCTTCGCTGGTAGATTAGGTACGCTCAAGTTACACGCAACAACCACAAAAAACCACGGCGGCTTTATAGGGCACCGTTTAGGCAGTTTCATGCCTAAATATTGAAATGTATTCAGTGCCACGTTGAAACGTGAGCCAGTTCTTGCTCTTAGCTGCCGGAGAAGCGCCGCGCCTGCTAGGACTCGCCCAGTCTTGACAGCTGCGTCAATCAGGCCTGAGACGCCAAAAAGCGGAGCGGAAGAGACTCGGCTGCGTTGGTGACCTTCATGTTTGAAGTCGCCTGAGGAACTCCCATCGCCAAGCAAAGACCCTTTCTGTGCACTGCCTCTAGGTGCTCGAACTGGCTCGGTGATGGCGATATCAGGAGCAGCTGATAAAGAATGCGGCTTGTTATAAGCGCAGCATTTCAGAAATCAGAAATGGTTTTATTTTGTCATCGAATCAATTACAAAAATTTGTGTATACACAAGGAGGTCCCATAGTCAGAGACTGAATCGGGACCTCTAACAGTAGCGAATATAGAAAAAATTAATTGATGCAGCAAGCAATGGTACAGAAAACAGGTAATGAAGTACATCGCAGGTAAAAATGAAAAAAGGAGTTCTACTTAAGAAAAACATTAGGAGAAAGCAACAGCAAAAACTGAAATGAGACAACATAAAAAATAGAGGTAATTCAACTCTCCTCAGTAGTTTTCAGATAATTACCATGGTGAAAGATAGTTTATATAAACAACGGGAAAAGAAAACTAAACAGTGATATGTGATATCAGCAATGTAGGATGATGATGTGATGCTTTGTTAACGTTAGGTTGTGAGAAAGCATGAAAGGGAGCGGGAGTAATAGAAGTTACCAAAACTATCCAGATAATTGAATGGATTAGAGGAAAGTCTTCATATCGTTTTTTGAATTCCGATTGATTCCGAGGCTTTTATTTCTGAAGGTATAGTATTCCAGAGATGGATGCCAGTGAATTGTGCTATTTGTTTGCCATAGTTAGTATAAACTATTGGTAAGATAAAATTGTGATTCTGTGCAAATCTTGTCAAGTTTTTTTTCTCTAGACTCCATGGAGGGATTACACGCAAAGGAAGCTGATTTTTTATTTGCTTGAAAACTAGTATGCCGAAATTATATTTGAAAGTGTTCTCGACTGTTAGTATGTTGTTGGCATGCAGGAGTGCTTTAGCATCACTGCGGTAATGACTGTGGGTAAGAATTCTAATAGAGTGATTTTACATAGTTTGAAGGGAGACGAGATGACTGCTGCAGGTATTGCCCCAAGATGTGATACAGCATTTATTATGAGAATGAATAAAAGCGTAGTACAGTGAAAGTAATGTGGGTTTGGAAATTATATCACGGGATTTAATTAGAACACGTATGCCGTAAGCCATTTTTTTCGCAGGTATGCAACATGCGAATGAAATTTCAAATGACGGTCCAGTCTAATTCTCAAGAACGTCGCTTCATCGTCTGCTTCAATTGCGAATTGATTTAGGAATATTGGCGGGATATAATTATGTTCACGTTGGCGAGAGTGGAAAACTGGGAATTTCGTTTTGGTAGGATTTATTTGTAAATTATTATGGATACACCACGCAGCCGAGCCTGAAAGGTCATGATTTAGTTTCTGTGTCAGAGATAGGAGGCATTTATCAGTGTTCACAAGTGTTGTGTCGTCTGCATCCAATAAGCATTCTGAGCTGGCAAGGCAAGATGGCAAATCATTTATGTAAATAATGAAAAGTGGGCCGAAAATAGAACCTTGAGATACTCCTATATTTGTTACTTTAGGTATAGAATTATGACCGGACAGTCTGACAACTTGGCTTCTATTGAGAAGGTAGTTTTTTATTAATGATAGTGTAGGACCAGTTACGCCTATTGCTTTAAGCTTTATAAAAAGAATGTGGTGGTTAAAAGTGTCGAATGCTTTGGTGAAGACTACAAAAACGGAACCTGCGTAATAGCCTCCATCGATTGCTTTATTCAACTTTTCAGTTAAAGATAACAAAGCGAGGTCAGCGGAATATGCTTCGCGAAAACCAAATTGGGAAAGAGATAAAATCTGAAACTTATTGAGGTATTTCATCAGACAAATTTCGAGCAAATTTTGAATATTTTACTGAGAAATGGTATTATGCAAATTGGTCGATAGTTGGATATCACTGTACAGTCACCTTTCTTGTAAACGGGGACGACTCTGCCCTTTTTCAGTTCTACAGGAAAGATGCCAGTTTTGAAAGCTAGGTCGATGATGGGTGCCAAAATATCAGAAACAACATGAGCAATCATTTTTACGTGGGTTGGGTGAATACCATCAGGGCCAGCACTTGTGTTCAGGTAACAAATGACATCGTGTACTTCATAATATGTGGTAGGAAATAGGAAGAACGATTGTGACATACGAGAAAGGGGAAGATGATAATCAGCTTCGGGGATGACATCAGAGTTTAAAAAGTAGTTACTGAAGGCCTCCACAATTTCTAACGGGGTATCATGCGTGACGTTTTTATACTGAATAGTAGTGATGCTAGAATGCCTTTCATTGCTGTTCAGGAATGAGTTGACAATTTCCCATTTTTTGTTACCATTTGAAGCAGCATCTTCCATTTTGCATTCATAATAAATCTTTTTTGCATTTTTCAGACGCATTGTAAGGGCATTGCAGAATTTTTCGTAACGCGCGAGTAATTTTAAATTAAAAGGCTTCCATTTTGTTTTTTTATAAAGGTTCTCTTTAGCTTTCAGCTCCTTCAGTAAGTTTCCTTCAGTAAGAGGACTGGCGTATGTTTTTTTTTACATTCGCGAACTTCAGTATGACGCTAAATGTGTGACAATAATATGGATGAAAACTCTGGAAATGCAATTTGTGGATCATTCAAGGCTATTGCTGACGACCAATCAGTGTTCATGATATCATCAATGAACGATTCTTTGTCTAGAACACACGTAGTGTAAGATATGCTAGTCGTTGAAGAGATACAGTTGCAGCGCAGAAAAATCGGGTAATGGTCAGTAATGTCGACATTAAGAACCCCTGAATGCGGCGCTTGTGATAAATTAGAAAGTGCATAATCAATCAAAGTACTTGCGCCATTCATGCAGCGTATGGGAAAAGAGATTAAACATTCATAGCAAAAACTCTCATAAACACTGGAGTATTTCAAAGAACTAAAAGAAGATAGGTCAAGTATATATGTGTTAAAATCACCCAAAATCACTACATTTGTATCACTAAGAGATAGTGTGTATAAAACTCTGTGGAGGGCTTCGCAGAAATTTATGACCGATGAGGATGGGGATCAATAAATGCATCCAAAGATGAAGCTCTTGCTGTCTAACTTAAGAAAATTGTCGTTACGTTGTACCCAAACACTTTCGCAGCCAGTGTCAATGTCATGTCGTCGTATGTAGTGTATGTTCGATTTAATATAAACGGTGACACCTCCATGATTGCTGCTATGCCTATGCGAGTATTCAGACTTGTATGAAGGAAGACCGAGCAAATTTTTGTCATCGTCGCAAAGCCAAATTTCGGAGATACTGATTAGTGAAAACGGATTGTCAAGAGCGGACAGAAGAAGCTGTACGTCATTGAAGTGTTTACGGATGCTTCTTGCGTTAATATGAATCGCAGAGCGGGAGATAGGTGAAAGGAAGCAATTGAGCTGATCTGTTGAGCAATAAGATAGGACGGACCTAGGTGCAACAGAGGAAGAAATTGAAATTCAATATGGTTCGCTAGCAGATTTTGGGCAGGTCGGCTTCGCAGGTGATGCGTAGCACCTTGCTCTCCGTTGTCCTTTCGGCTTTGATTCCACAGTTATCTGTCCACAAGAATTTCCAGTTGTTCGCCTTCTTTAAAGCCAGTGTCTGAGAAAAGAGTGCCTTGTTTTCGGGGGTGAGGTGATCGTTAATGTAGTGAGGGTTGTTGGCGGCTCCGGGCAGTCCAATGTCACTTAGGCATAGTTTGGCCTTCCAAGCCTTGCTGATGATTTCAGCCTTTTTCGCCCGAAAGCAGAAGTGAGCAAGCAGGTTCTTTGCGCCAGCTTTCACTGTTGAAACACGGTGAACGATGTCGACATCAGTGGGTGCCAGTTTACAATTGATCTTATCACCTATATCTGCACGATCGTCGCGCAGTCTTCCCCTTCTGTCGCCGGAACGCCCTTGATCTCGACGTTGTTAATCCGTGAATATTGTTCCATTTGGGTCACATTACGGGATAGTTCCACGTTTTGTACTTATAGCGCCTTGTTTTCCGAAATCAAAGAGACATTATCTTTCCGCAAGCTTTCCACGATGTCATTCATGTGTCCGCGCTGGTTACCAACTCCCTCATTTGTTTTTTTTTTCATTTCAGAGAAGTTCACACCAGATAGCTGTGCTTTCACGGCGAACTTGTTAAAGATAGCGTCAACAAAATTATCAGGACATTCGTTGAGTGTTGCTTCAAGCTCGATAACATTTCTGTTCATCTCAGCAACAGTACGCATTGCGCCGAATTCAGCAAATCAGTACAGATATGCGCAAAACGACAAGCCACAGAAAGGGATGGTCTTAGCAATATGGCAGCAACGCAGTGTAACGACAGATCAAATGGCAAAAAACCTGTTGAATGTACTAACCTGCGCCGTAAAAAATCGAGCGTAAGGCCAGGAACGATGTGTTTGTTGCACTGTCGTCACTGACAATGATGCCTATCCGCGAGATCCGGTTCTTTTATATGGTGGTGCCAGCCGATGTGAAGCCGTCCCCGTGTGCTCAGATTTGGGTGCAAGTTAAAGAACCCCGGGTGCTCAAAATTTCCGGAGCCCTCCACTACGGCGTCTCTCATAATCATATGGGGGTTTTGGGACGTTAAACCCCACATATCAATCATCAATGTGAAGCCGTCAAGCGGATTCCCAGAGCAACTACCCTGCTGTGCGAAGACAGAAGGATGACCGCAGCTCAACACGTGTCGTCAAAGACAGTGCAGCAGGCTTGCTTCCACGGTAAGGCGGCTGGCGTACACGGCTCCTCGTCGATGCTTTGAAACAGGGATACCTGCGCAGTTAAGAGTCGCGCGTAAGCCCAGGAACGATGTGTTTGTTGCACTGTCGTCACTGCCAATGTTTAATTTAATTTAAGCATGGACATAGCATTGTTTAGCCAACGTACCCCTGCCATGCGACGAAGAGCGTTGATCCTTTGCACTGGTGCAGTGACTATACCATCAACCACACGTCGCCATAATAGCTTGTTGTCGATGGTACTGGCCAGGAAACGGACACTTGTTGCACAACGAATTGAGTGGTCTCGAATATTCAGCGACAGACGTATTGACTTCCATCTCGCTTCCGGGAAGAGCATGAAGGCCGATTTTTCCGCTGATAAAGATAGGCCAAGTGTCAACAAGTGTCGCTCAATGATTGAAATAGCGCTCTGTGATATCCGGGCAAAGGTTTGTGCTGATACCCTGAGATCCAAATGCAGATGTCAACGGCGTAAGTGAATATTTTAACTGCTTTCTTAGCTAAGTCTATAGTGTGAGGAAGGCTGGCCATGGTAGCGTTAAAAAGCAAGGGAGATAGAACACTTCCTTGTGGAACGCCGATAGAAACGAGTCTCTCTTCACTCGTTACATTTTCAAGCTTGAACCGGACACAGCGGTTTCTGAGAAATTCGTGTACGAACCGAAGAGCATTTCCTGACAAACCCTTGGCTGGGAGCCCGTTCACAATGCCTGCCACACAATCATATGCCTTGGCAACGTCCTTGAAGACGGCGAGTGTCGACAGACCGCTGACGTGGTGTTGCTCGACGTGGCTTAATAGGTCCAAAACACTGTCCTAGGCACTCAGTCGTGGGCGAAATCCTGTCATACACGATGGCCATCGTCTTCCTTGTTCAAGGTACTAAGTTAATCTTGTACATATTAATCTTTCCATCAACTCACATACGCATGATGTGAGAGATGCCGGTCGATATGATGTGGGCTCGCAAGATTCTTTCCGGAATTTAGTACTGGCACTACCATTGTTGTCTTCCATACAACTGGTATCTCTCCCGTGCTCCAGACGTGAATAAATATGTCGAAAAGGGCCCTTTTTTGCTTATATGGCAGATTTGTCAGCTTTTGATTGCTGATCAAATCGGAACTCACGGCAAAGTGTCTTCTTATTTTGCCAAGTGCCATATCCAGCTCTCGAAAGGTGAATGGCGTATTCATCGTGGGAAAAAACTGGGTTGACAGAGGAATTGCCGCTCCTGCTGATCTGCCAGATGTGTACACGTCTGCGAAATCGTCTGCAAGGGTTTGCAAATCTTTGCCATGTTTCAAAGCGAGTGCTTCGAATGGCCTGTGTGAGCGGATCTTCCCAAAAGACCATTTATTACTGCCCATATTTTTGTCAAGGGCGTAAACGTTGATAAACTTTCACAGAAAGTGGCCCATTGAATTCGTCCTAATTGTTTTGTATGGCGACAAATCGCAGCGTTTATCCTGTTATATTCCGTTTTCGCAGACAGATTTCCTTTTGTTCTCATCATTTTCCACTCCACTCGTCTACGTGCTGAGCGTAGGTTCTTCAATCTCAAGTCAGGAGCAGGAAAATGGTCGGGGAGTTTCAGCAACAAAGTTGCCGCTCGCTTGCTTGGCAACATACCTGCGAACAGCTAACCAGTGGATTTGACCAACGCTTCTCTGTAGGTGTCCCTGCGTGTTACATTGCAGAATTGTCGACCAGCAGTTTGAAATCCCAGGATATTGGTGAAGATAGGGAAATTGTCGCTGCCCATCCTGTATTGAGCCGTGGTTGATGATTCCAGAAGGTTCGTAGAGTGATGTAAAAAGTCTATCGCACTCCATGAATCTGGTGGTCTGAAAATTGCAGGTTTGTCGTCGTTCACCACACATATGTCAGCAGCATCGACAGCTGCTAGAAGTTCCTTGCCTCGAAAATTTACACTCTTATCTCCCCAGAGTGGATGGTGCGTGTTAAAATCACCACAGAATATTTGAGGAGCGGGACATCAAGTGCAAAGGTCCTTTAGGGAAGCCTCCATGGAGACCTTCTTTCGTGGGCTTATGTACACCGATACCACACTCAGTTTTCGGTTTCCCAGGCACACTTGCACAGCAGCGACTTCCAGTGAGTTGGAAAAGAGGTCTTGCACTGGTAAGGCGACGTGAGGTATTTCCCGCCTTATGTATATTGTTGCGCTTCCATTTGCAAATGTCGTTATGCTCGGATTGCCGTGTTCGTTGTACCCTGGGAGCGTCCTTGCATTCGGGAGACCGGCTTCTGAGAGGGCTATATTTGGTATTGGAATGTCGTGCAGGAAAAGGTTGAGTTTGCACAGACGGTTTAGAAGACTGGTGCAGTTCTGCAGCATTTATAAGGGCACTTTTTAAGGACGTAATAGACCATGTGGGCGAGACATTGCTATTATTCTACTGTGCGTATGTGAAAGCAGAGCAAAGAAACACTGACTGTAGAGGCACGACTGCTTCAAACATGTCCTTCGTTGAACTCGCAGGCATCTTAGCGACGTGTGAGCGTAGTGCGGTGAACAGAGCGCGAATAACATGCTCGAGGTTTTCTTGCTGTTTGTTTCCAGGTGGTGCTTCAGGTGGGCTCAGTGCACCAGCATAGGCGCGCTTGGCGGACTCTTTCGTGATATATTTTTCACCAGTGTTGAGCACTTGCGTTGACTCAGTACCAGCTCTTGTCGGATTTAGGCGCGGAAAATTTTGCTGCATATTCATTGTCCAAACCAGGATGTTGTGGCGCACCGGACGTCTTTGTGAGCGAAGGTTCGTTCACAGTCTGCGGGCCAAGGACAAACGTCTTATTTCTTCTCTGCGCAGCTGTTCTAGCTGGAAATCGGCCGTAGCTAGCTGCGTAGTCGCCACCACAGCTTGCAGACACAAGTTTTTCTTGTACACGTCTTAAAGTCATGAAGCCCCCCACAGCGCTTACACCTCTGTTCCCTACAACAGTGCTTAGCAACTTGTCCGAAACGCTGACATTTAGAGCAGCGTGGCGGCGTTTCCACGTAGTCTACAAGCTCGTGTCCGGTAAAGCCAAGGTTGATCTTCTCTGGGCGTTCCGAATTGGGAGCGAATGTGAGAACCACAGAGTCAGTGCGCCCCTATTCCCTCTCGGAGGATGAAGTTTGGACCTGTCGTGTGATTCTTCTTGCGTGGTATACTTTTGAGGTCTCAGGTAGGTTAACAGCTCTTCGTCCGAGTACCATCTTGGGACTCCTTTTAAATGCGTGTATTTTTCATGTATCTGTGGGGTACACGGGCAGATATGGCCAGGTCACAGATAGTGTTGGTCTCTAGAAGCATATTAGCTTGGTTTTCCTTTTCTATATCCTAGAACAGGGCTCCTGTGCTGTGAAATGGCTCTTTTTACTAGGGCTCCACTGAGAATCGTTTCAATTTCAGAGTGTAGGTCAATAGGGTTCACTTGGCTCAAGTTAGCTCCTTCGAATGTTGGAGCAATTAACACAGGAATTCCCACCGTCCTGTCTTTGCGATGTCGCACGAGACGGAAACTACCCTCGTCCACGTCTAGACCTGTGAGGTTCGCCACATTGTGGTCCCCGATTACAGTTGATTCGTCCTCCGATTCAGCACTGTGTTGTCGCTTGAAGTCAGGTATGTTTGCGCAAACCAGCTTGTGCTTCGGACCTGGTGTCACACCTTGGAGGTCATTGCGGCGCTCTCACTGATGCTTGTTTCGGTTCTTCTAGCATCTTTCGATGCGGTGGGCTGCGCAGCACCCGTTCATCATCGATACGGCAGGTACCTTTTCGAGTCATCCGACAGCTTGAGCAGTGCTGAGCCGTAATATGAACAAAAATAACAATAAATGCAGAGAGAGCTACTTAGACAAGCAGCAACAGCTTCGTCGTCTTCTTCCTCCTATACGTTTTCTAGGAAAGATATCGCATGTGCTTATTTGAAACCATGTATGTGCAGCTTGCACGCTAATGTAAAAGGCAGAAGTGGAAATCAGATGCCGATGAACTTCAAAACAACAGAAAAAAAATTTGCAGATTCCACGTACAGTAGGAACCGATGGTATGCGAAGCACGAATGAGGAAAGCTTGATATGACACTCCAAAATCAGCAAAATGTTACAAAGTGGAGGTAAGTGATGCAGTAAGTGATCTACGTTTCATGATTATCATGTTTGGATGTGTGGTTTACTTTCGTCATCTATTCACGTTAGGTGATACCGAATTTAGTATATTTGTATCTCGCGAAACGGCAACGAGCACGCTATGAGCGTGGTATGTGGTCCTTTTCTAAAATGACACGCTTGTCAGCATTATCATGCTTGCACCAGTTGTATACTTCTGTCATTCATTGATGTCACGTAACACCAAATTTGGTATATGAGGACATGGAAAAACGGCCGCGAATGCATCATGAAGGGCTCAATATACTCCAAGTTAGCGCTGACGCGTGCGCACGTTGGACACAGCGACGCTACGTCAACAAAACGTGAGCATTCTATACTCTGACGCCAGCCGTGACCGGCGCGACCAGCGTCCTTCGGCGCGGCCCGATGGCAACCGGTGCGAAATGCGACATGGTGCTTAAGGCGCCGATGCGTTGCCCAGACAACACTGCGTTTCCCTCTTTTCGTGACGAAGGGACGCCGGACGCGCTGAAATGAGCATGCGTCAAAGCAACGCAGCGCGGTGCACACCTCCGAGTATATGGCAAGACCGACGCCCGGCGTTGCAACTCCGGTGAGCACGCGCACCGCATCAAGTCGAAACGTGTTGGCGCCTTGACTGTGGTATATAGTAACGTTCTCACATGACACACATCTCATGATTATGATGTTGGCACCAGTCACATATCTTCGTCATTCATTGCCGCCACGTAATACAAAATTTCGCATATGTGAAGCTAGTGGAACGGCCTCGAGCACATCATGAGTTTGGCATTTAGTCATGTTGTTACATGACACGCATGACATGATTATCTTGTTTGGATGTGTCATTTACCTATGTCGTCCGTTCGCGTCACGTAATACCGAGTTTGGTACATGTGAAGCTAGCGAAACGGTTGCAAACGCATCATGAGCGTAGCATGTAGTCATGTTGTTACGTGACACGCATCTCGTGTTTATCATGTTTGCACCAGTATCACACCTTCGTGATCCATTCATGTCCTGTTATACCAAATTTCGTACAAATGAAGCTAGCGCAACGGCTGCCAGCGCATCATGAAGTGGCATGTAGTCATGTTGCTGCATGACACGCATCTCATGATCTTCATGTTTGCACCAGTCACATACCTTTGTCTTCCATCCACGTACCGTAATACCTAAATTGGTATTGTGGCGCTTGCAAAACGGCTGTGAGTGCGTCATGACTGTGGCATGTAGCCATGTTGTTACATGATAGGCATGTCATGATTTTCATGTTAGGGTTGGTCGCTTGTGTTTGGCATGCAATCATGTCATACCATACCGGTTTTGTAACATGCCTTGTGAACGAAAATACCACAAGAGCTGCTGGACCATTAAATGTAAATCATGACATTCATGACAAACATGTCAAGATTTTCATGTTATGACTAGTCAAATATGTTTTTCATACAGTCATGCTATGCCATACCAAGTTAGGTATCTATAACATTATTGCAATGGCCATGAGTTCTAAATGTCGTAATCAGATAGATAGATAGATAGATCGATTGATAGATAGATAGATAGATAGATAGATAGATCGATTGATAGATAGATAGAT